>NW_016107456.1:4146308-4180821 GCF_001604975.1 Cebus imitator
ATTTATTTATTTTTTTGAGATGGAGTCTCACTCTGTTGCCCAGGCTGGAGTGCAGTGATGTGATCTCAATTCACTGCAATTTCTGCCTCCTGAGTTCAAGTGATTCCCTCGCCTTAGTCTCCCAAGTAGCTGGGATTACAGGTGTGTGCCACGATGCCCAGCTAAGTTTTGTATTTTTGGTAGAGACGGGTTTCATCGTGATGGCCAGGCTGGTCTCAAACTCCCAACCGCAAGTGATCTGCCCGCCTTGGCCTCCCAAAGTGCTGGATTACAGGTGTGAGCCATCTTGCCAGGCCAGTTTCTCATAGTTCTGGAGGCTGGAAAGTCCAATATCAAGGCAGCAGCAGACCTGGTGTCTGGAGAGTGTCCGCTCATTAAGTGGGCATCTTTTTGCCGGAACTTCACATGGTGGAAGTGACGAAGGATCTTTCTGGAGCCCCTTTTTAAGGACACTAATCTCATTCATGAGAACTTCACTTTTGTGATCTCATTATCTCTCAAAGGCCTCCACCTCCTAATACCCTCACCTTGGGGGTTAGGATTTCAACATGAATTTTGAGGACGTAAACATTGAGTCCATTGAAGGCTATGTGGCCATCTCTCAGTCTTTAAAGAGTGAGTCTTTAAATCTGTGGCAAAGCCATTCTTGCAGCATTCTGCCTCGGGAAGAATAATTTACTAACCCTTACTGAGTGCTTATCATGTGCCAGGGACTGGGCTAAGTCAGCACTTTTACTTGATTTTTCTTATTTGATACTTAGAGCGGGTTCTATTGCTTCACCCATTTTACAGTTAAGGATACCCAGGCAAAGCGAGGTTATAACTTGGCCAAGGTCACAGAGCTGGTAAGTGCAGATAATGCCTGAAGTATCAACGACTATGCTAAATATTTTTCTGAGCCTGAAGACTCAGAACTTTTCAAACTAGGCCAGGGAATGATTCTGCCTGCATTTGAAAAAGAAAGCTTAGTAATGATTTTAAAGTTGCCGGACAATGTGCTACATTAACAAACCGAGAAGCCCTATGGTAGAAAAGCTTTGGGTGGTGGGTTTAAATTTTAAATGGTCTCAAAAGTCTGCTGATTTCTGTCCATACATTCCCCTACATGGTTCAAATTGGGCAATTCTGTTGGATTCAGCTGGATAAGCAAAATCTGTAATGAGAAATATTAGTGTTTCTAGATCTTTATCTAAATCATAACATTTGGTACAGTGCCTTTAATTTACATATCAAAGTTATTGAAAGTGAAATGATAAATAACACATGAAGGCAAAAATGGCTAAAGATAGCAGAATAATAAGATCTGATGCTGCCTCTATGTAAATTCAGAAGCCTGTATTTCCATTCTGAGAACCATTAAAATCGAATATGTGTTTCTGTTTCCAAGTCAAAAATCAGAACCAAAAGATACCTTTTTGTTCCTGAGGTTCAGCTGTTTCCTTGGAACCCTTTAAACTGTCGAAGGAGAGAGCTGCATAGGTAACAGACAGCTTTCACTTTTCCTCTGCTGGGTACTTTATTTTCTACTTAAGCCATGATGTTTCAAATCCTGTTTAAGCTTTTGATTGACTTCAGGATCTCATGAGCTGTGATCTTTTCTCTCCATACTTCCCTTTATATTGATTTCAGATTGTTCCAATTGCTGTGATTGTTCTTGCAAGATTCACCTGGGTTCAGTTCATGTTGCTGTATGAAGGTGGGTCCCGGAGAATTAGAATGAGATACTGTTTTTGTGACCCCTTAGAAGCCTCACACTTAGTGTGTGGGGTCTCAGAGACTTCCGTGCAGACTGTACATTGCCATGCCATACCCTGCCTCGTAGCTCTAATCAGCTTCTCGGCAGTGTCTGCTTATGTGCCCAAGCGCTGGCCTTCTCAGCAAGGACATGTCTCTCTTTCTGGGGGCCTCTTGTGAGGGGCACTGATGGGCAATGGAAGGTCAGTGACCTGTAGGACAAACTACTAAAATTTAATTTAGTTTTTTTTGAGAAAAATGTAAACATGATTTCACTCATCTGTTTTTATTTTAATGGGAGAAAAACAAAGACAGTTCAATAAATGCTTTTCATCTATTTTCATATCATGGCCAACAGAGGAGAAAAGACAGCCCCCGGGGAGAATAAGGGTGGCAAGGATGTCAAGTTCAAAGGGAAGCTGAGCGTGAAACACACAAGCAAAGAGACACTGATGGAGAGACCACGGCAGACAGTACAGAGGCAGGCATACTCAGGACTGAGAAATGGATGATGTAGATTTCGGGTGAAAGCCCATATGAACGATTGTTTCCTTGGGTTTTGGGAACCAGAATAAATTAACATGTGCTTCCCATGCTGATAGAATCTCCCACAATTTAAAGTAGAGCAATCTTCCTTGATTGGGTAGAGCCATTCTGCTTTATTTTCAAATATATTTGAAAATAAAAGTTTTCTTTCTCATGAGACCTAAAAGTTACACTCATGGAGAGGGGTGATTTCTTTCATTAATTTTTAAAAAATGATATTTATTTAGCATTTCTGTTGTAAAATGTATCCTCTTGCTCAATGTCAATTAAAAAATATGTAGAAGTGGAAAACGTAGGAAATACATGAAAGAAAACAAAACCATGACTCATTTTGTAATATATCCTTCCTCTATTTTGCATATAGAATTGTATGCTGTTTTTTTTTTTGTTGTTTTGTTTTGTTTTTTGAGATGGAGTCTCACTCTGTTACCAGGCTGGAGTGCAATGGCATGGTCTCGGCTCACTGCAACCTCCGCTTCCTGGGTTCTAAGCGATTCTCCTGCCTCAGCTTCCCAAATAGCTGGGACTTCAGGTGTGTGCCACCACACCCAGGTAATTTTTGTATTTTTAGTAGAGGTACGGTTTCAGTATAGTGGCCAGGATAGTCTCAAGCTCCTGGCCTCGTCATCTGCCGGCTTTGGCTTCCCAAAGTGCTGGGATTACGGGTGTGAGCCACTGTGCCCAGCCATATGCTGTTTTTATAAATTTAGGGTCCAACTATACATTGTTTCTTATTCCCCTTTAAAAATTTACCACATACTTTTATATTTTATAATTGACTATTCCATCCTATATATTAACTTATTTAAATATTTTCCTTTTGTTGGGCTTGTAGGTTGTTTCTGGTTTTTGCTGTTAGAAGAATGTGTCATGAACATCTTTGGGTATTAATCTTGGGGCACTTCTTGTGATTGCTTTCTGAGGATTGAGGAAAAGATGATCAAAAATATTTCTTTTAAACACGTTTAAGGTTTTTGATCTACTGTTCAAAATTGTGTTCACATTCATTTATTCATCTACCAGAATTTGAATACTGTTGCCATTACAGGCTCTGAGCTAGACTGCTGGGGATTCGGAGAAGAGCAAAATAGACGCAGGGTCGACTTTCTGAAACATGCATTGCTGTGGAGGAGACACACAGTGAATAAGTGAAAAAAATAATGCACAAAGTATGGTCAGTTCTCTCCTCTGGCTGCCCAGATTGTGGTCAGTGCATTGAAGGAGATAAGCAGGGCACTGTAGTGTCTATTAAGAGGGCCAGGGAGTAGAGCCAGCCTGCAGAGAGCATCTTTAAGCTGAAACTTGAAGGATAGAAAAGCCTGCTCTGAAAGAAAAGGGGAAATAATACTCTGGTTTGAGGAGAACACATGCAAAGGCCCTGAGGTGACAGAGCTTGGTATGTTCTGGGAATTGTTACAAGGCCCATATGGCTAGAACACAGGGAGTCGGAGGAAAGAAGCAGCAAGATGCAGCTGGAGAGTGGGCAGGAGCTGGTGACTGTCAGTCCGTACTTCATGGGCCCTTAGAATCGGGACTTTATCTTTTGGTGGTAAGAGCAATAAGAAAGCAATGGAGGAAGAGGTGGCATTTAAGTTGTGTGTGTGTTTTTAAAAAGCCCCCTTGTTCAACACCCACCTATGAGTGAGAACATGCGGTGTCTGGCTTTCTGTTCTTGTGTCAGTTTGCTGAGAATGATGGTTTCCAGGTTCATCCATGTCCCTACAAAGGACACGAACTCATCGGTTTTTATGGCTGCATAGTACTCCATGGTGTATATGTGCCACATTTTCTTTGTCCAGTCTATCATTGATGGGCATTTGGGTTGGTTCCAGGTCTTTGCTATTGTATACAGGGCTGCAGTGAACATACGTGTGCATGTGTCTTTATAGTAGAACGATTTATAGTTCTTTGGGTATAAACCCAGTAATGGGATTGCTGGGTCAAATGGAATTTCTACTTCCAGTTTGACAGTGTTTTATATAGAAAAATGCACAAAGTAGGATTAGACAACCTCACTTCTAGGTGTAAACTCTAGAGCAGTAAAAAAAGAAAAAAAAAAAGCCTCCCTGTTGCTGGGTGGGGAGGAGATGCAAAGGAGGGGATGTGAACTGTAGGAGAAATATGATGATGAAGGCATCTGAACACCCACTTGTGTTTGAGTGTGAGCTGGGATGGTCAGCATCAGCCGTCAGAGGCACATAGGCAGCCTTAGATCTGTCTTTCAGGAAGCTTTGGGTGATGCTTACATCCCTAAACATGTATATTTTGTACACAAAGCCAAATTTCCACATAAGTTATTTCATCATTGTCATGTAAAATGTGTTAGGGTTTCTATTGCCTCTAACATATCTTAGCCTTGGATCTGAAATACTGTGAAATAAATATTCCAAGAGTATTTTAGGCTTCTACTGATATGATAACAAATAATACATACCTAATATATGAACAAATAGCAATAGATTAAAAATGTTAGTGATGTTATTGTGCCATTCTTCTGTTGATGGACATGAAGATTCTTTTCACTATTGAGAATAATGCCTTGAGGAAGATCTTCATACATATTTGTCTATTTCTTAGGGATATATTCTGTTAAAATCTGTGCCTTATTTTACTAAATTAAACTGCAGCACAGTTGGTGGCAGTTTAAACTCCCATCATGAATGTATGAAGGTGTTGATTTCCCGACATCTTTGTCAACCCAGGATATTAATTTATCTTTTAAATTTTTGCCAGTCTGTTAGGTACCAGTCTATTAATTGACATTTTTGATTAATTATTAGTTAGACAATCTTATAGGAAGTTACTTTGTTTTATTTGCTGCTGAGTCTTCAGAATCTAGATGAGTGCCATTTAATGCTTGCTGGGTTGAATGAATGAAGATGCAAACATAGTTACTGATCATTGGCTTTTCCTTTGTGAATTGATTAATACCCTTCATCCATTGTCCTTTTATTGGTAAGTTTTAGTAGCTCTTTGCACATTTAGATAATAACCCCTTGTTTGAAGTTTCGAATATATTTTTAGTCTTTTTGTTTTGTTTTTTACATCTTGTTTGTGATTTAAAATGCTTTTTGCAATACAATTAAAAAAAATTTTATGAAGTATTTCAACCACTGAATTTATATTTTTGGCTTGGGGTTGTACTCAAAAAAGCCTTCCCCAGCCAAAAATAATTTTAAAGTAAATTAACTTATATTCTTCTTTTCTGTTAATAAATTTAGCAATAAACTATTGTCACGTTCCTGAAATGAAATCATCTTCTTGGTTGATTGGTATTTATTTAATGAAGTGTTGGATTCTTTTTGCCAGAAATCTCAACTTGGAGTTTTGAGTCTGTATGAATAAAATAATCTGTAGATCTTTCATGTACTATTCTTAAAGAATGGAAGCTTTCCTCTTTAGATCTAAAACCATGCTTCTCAAATGTGCCTGTGAATCACCTGGGAGCTTGTTAAAATACAGCTGGTGACTCAGTAGGTCCACAGTGGGGTTTGAGAGTCTGCCTTTCTAACTAGCAGTCACCTGAACCATTAAGAAACCATAAAAACAATGGTAGAGATACTTATTAGAAGTTTAAAAAATCTGTATTGTGAAAGGGATTTTAAATCACAAACAAAATGTAAGGAAAATGACTAATTAGGTGATGCCCATGTTGTTGGCTCAGGGACCACATTTTGTGTAGCACGGTTCTAAGGGACTTAAAATAGCACAAGAGGCTGGGCATGGTTACTGAAGCCTGTAAAGCTTTGGCAGCATTTTGGGAGGTTGAGGGAGGAGGAGAGCTTGATTTCAGGAGTTTGAGACCAGCCTGGGGAACACAGGGAGACCCCCAATCTCTACAACAAATAAAAGACTGGAGAAGGTGGCTCATGCCTGTAGTCCCAACATTTTGGAAGGCCGTGGTGGGCGGATCACAAAGTCAGGAGATTGAGACCATCCTGGCTAACATGATGAAACCCCTTCTCTACTAAAAATACCAAAAAAAAAAAAAAAAAATTAGCGAGGCGTGGTGGCATGTGCCTGTACCCCAGCTACTCAGGAGGTTGAGGGAGGAGAGTCACTTGAACCTGGGAGGTGGAGGTTGCAGTGAGCTGAGATTGTGCCGCTGCACTCCAGCCTGGGTGACAGACTGGCACTCTGTCTAAAAAAATACATAGATACATAGATACATACATAGAAACATACATACATACATACATACATACATACATACATACATACGTAAAAGAAAATAGCTAAGTGTGGTGGCATGCAACCGTAGTCCCAGCTACTTGAGAGCCTGAGGCAGGAGGATTGCATCGGCCCTGCTGGTAGACCTGGAGTGAGCTATGATTGTGCTGCTGCACTCCAGCCTAGGTGACAGAGTGAAACCCTGTCTGAAAAACTAAATAAGGCACAAGAATTACCCTAGACAATGATTGGATCCAGTGCTCTTTTGAGAAGTATATATATGTATATTATATATAATTTTATTCAAGTTCTCATATTAGTTGACAGATGAGGTATTTTCTACTGAGTCTTTGAAATTTTTTTTGTAACTATGTTTCCTTCTCATTTCTACTTTGTTTATGCTTTTATTCTATTTACTCTTTGATGAGATTAATTCATGGTTTATCTATTAGTTTATTGTCTTCTCAAAGAACCAGATCTTAGATTTATTTATTAATTCTGATGTTTTTCTAATTTTTAATGAAATGTTTTCTTCCTTTATCTTTATTAAGCTTTTCTTTCTGCTTCATTCAACTCTACTTTCTAGGGTCTTGAATTGATTTCTTAAATAATTGACGTTTTATTTCTCTCAGTTATTAAGGTATTTAGGAAAGTTAAGTTTAGTATATTTTGGCTACTTTCCATGTACTTTGATATGTATTGAGTTCATTATTGCTATTCTCTAAAAATCTGTAATTGCTGTTTTGGTTTCATTTTTTGACCCAAAAATTATTTCCAAGCTGTTGAAATAATTATTTTGTTCTACTTTTGAAATTAATTTCTAGCTTATTGTAGTGTAAATGGAGACTGCAATCTATATTATTAATTTCTTTTTTGAAAACTTAATGGTGTTTTCTTGCTTTAATTTTAGTTGATTTTATAACGATTTAGTGAGCATTAGAAAAGGAACTAAATTCTTTATTTACTGTACACAAAGTATGCATAAAGCTTTTATACTGACTTTAATAATATTAATCAGATCCCCCATGTTAATGCTTATCTTTCTGATTAGTCACTGCTATTACTTACTTTCACTGCTCCGTGTTAGTTCGTTTTCATACTACTATAAAAATACTACCTGGTAGTGGGTAAACAACAAGGAAAGGGATTTAATTGGCTCACAGTTCCACAGGCTTAACAGGAAGCATGGCTAGGGAAGCCTCAGGAAACTTAAGAGTCATGGCAGAAGGAGAAGCAGGTACCTTCTTCACAAGGTAGCAGGAAAGAGAAAGTGTATGCACAGGAAAAACGGGCACGTTTAAATCCATCAGATCTCATGAGACTCACTATCAGAAGAACAGCATGGGGAAACCACCCCTGTAATCTAATCACTTCCCACCAGGTCTCTTCCTCAACACCTGGGGATTACAGTTCAAGATGATATTGGATGGGGACACAAAGCCAAACCATATCAGCTCTGCAATATCCACCTTGTATTTTTAATGCATTTTTCTTTGCAGTGTTTGTTGCTGTGTAATACAGACCGTGGGCATTTTGACACATCTTTATCGTGGATTGTGCCATTTGTCAATTTGAAAGTGACCTTTCTTGGTAAAACTTAATACTATTTCTCTTATTGAATCCAGCTTAATCATCTATAAAAGAGTAATCTCTGCTTTCGTTTTCTTTGAATTTATTTTCCTGGTGTATTTTTGTCTTTATTTTCTATTTCTGAGTTACAACTTTAGTCTGCTTCCTGAAAAACATCGTATACTTGTTTTTATTGGTTTTGGATTCATTTTAAGAATATCTTACTATAGACTTATTCCCATCTATGCTTTTAGTTTTAACTGATACCTTTACCTTTAAATTTTTTTGCTTGTTGTTATTATGAGTATCCATCTTTGCTATAGAGAATACCCACAATCTACTTTCATTTCTAACTGTAGGTTTAAAAAAATTTTAAATAATGTTTTACAACTAAAAACTTGTATAACTGTGGCATAATTATTTAGACTCAATTGTTGTTTTTGAATTTCACCAAGAATTTAAGATACCTTCATATTACTGCTTATTCATTTTTTGAGATCTATATTTTGATTGAACTTTTGGTTAGAGTGTGGCTCCAAGCTGTCAGTTCATCAATAGTGGATTCATGATCCCTTGTATTTTGAGAATATCGTGTTCTTCATCTTTGTCTCTTCTTTTCCTTCATCTTTTTTCTTCCCTTCCAATGTCTTCGTGACCATCATCTTCTCTTTTCTCCTTCTCCTTTTTCTCCCTTTATATGAATAACTGGTTGGCTAGGTGAAGAAGAATACCTTCTTGCTCAAATCTCTGTGGATGTTACTCTATGGTTTCCTGGAATCTAGAGATGCCAAAAGGTATTTTCCTTTGTAGGTGACCAAGTGTTTGAATGACATGCTTGTGCAATTTCATTGTAATTCTTGATATGCAGGGATTTCACTAGGATATTTCTCCATATGGGTTGCTTTTCAGCAATTTTTTTCTGTTGCCTGTGAGTCCTGCTAATAGTCACAGTTAGATTTTCTTTAAGATCATGAGTATTTTCTTCTGTTGTATCACTGACTGTACTTTCTATTTTACTTTCTCAATTCTTTCTTGGGCCTGCTCATTCTAGATCCTTATTATTCATTTTTTTGCATCTAATTTTGTCTCCTGGATTGCTTTTTCTCAGTCTGGCATGTACTTCTGCATTCTGTTTGATGATCTCAAGTTTTTATTTTTAAAAATAATTTTATTGTTGACTTGGTTCATTTTTTTTCATTCTACACTGAAGTTAACATTTCTTTAACTTTTTTTAGCTCCATCATGTCACTTTGTTTTATCATTTCATGTTTTAGATTTTCACATATTGTTTCCATGATTTTTTCAATTTCTTTGAGAGTTCAAATCATTGCTGTCACACAGCAAACTTATAATTTACTTAAAAATTTATTTACTTTTTTTTTTTTTTTTGAAACTCATTTTGGAATAGAACTGCGTATTTTCGGGTCTTTCATTCTGGTTGATTTTTCTTCGATACACAACTTGTTTTCCTTGGCACCATCAAATCTCCTGTAGAACCAGAAATAAGGACTGTCTCTGAAGTTTATATTCTGTTTTGAGTTATTTAGCCCTTTAGGGAATTGGGAAAGAAGAAAGGGATGGGTCTATGGATAATTGCGACTAGGGAGCTTCCTTTGGCAGGCTTTTATATCCCCCCACTTCCCCCTCTTATTCCCTTCTTTCTTTTTCTTTTTGGCAATTATTTCATCACGTTTCCAAGCCACTGACTTGAGGGCATATCCTATCTCATTGTGGGATGAGGTTCCAAATTATTTCCCATCCCACATAGCCTCAACGTTTAGCCATATTGATAAATAATCCACTTTAAAACAAAACACTGGCTGGGCACAGTGGCTCACGTCTGTAATACCAGCACTTTGGGAGGCCGAGTCACATGGATCACCTGAGGTGAGCGTGCATTTGACCAAAAGGATGGAGAGGTAGACGCAGGGTTAGGTTTAGCAAGTTTATTTCAACCTGCCAGGCTGGCTACCTCACCACAGGCAGTGAAGGCAGCAGCCTGGCTTACAGACTATGGGGTTATGTAGGGGGTTTACAGGTAGCCAGATGCTATTCTAAGAAAAACCATATCTTGGTTCTCAGGGGCTGACAGTCTGCTTAATTGGGTCAACATCCTGGGTTCAAAGCCGGTGTGACCACATCCTGGAACCTAAGTGCCCTGTTTATAAGGCTTGAGGCTGTTTTTGTTATGAGCTTAGCTTAGCAGGGGAGAATGGGGAGGGGGTCTATGGGCTTGCCTTGCTGTGACCCTAACAGTGAGGCGTTTGAGACCAGCCTGGCCAACCTACTGAACCCCATCTCTACTAAAAATACAAAAATTAGCTGGATGTGGTTGTGGGTGCCTGTAATCCAAGCTACTCAGGAGACTGAGGCAGGAGAATCGCTTGAACCCAGGAGGCAGAGGTTGTAGTGAGCTGAGATTACACCATTGCACTCCAGCCTAGGTGACAAAGCAAGACTGTCTCAAAAAAAGAAAGAAAAAACAAAATACTGAAATATATATGACTTCTATTAGATGTGGGCTCAGAGACATGATTTATTTATTTATTTAGAGTCAGGGTCTTGCTTTGTTGCCCAGATTGGAGTGCAGTAGCTAAATCAAAGCTCACTGCAGCCTCAAATTCCTGGGCTCAAGTGATTCTCTGGCCTCAGCCTCCCAAGTAGCTAGGACTACAGGCATGCGCCACCATGCCCAGCTAATTAAAAAAAGACAAAAAAGTTTTTCTTGGAGACTGGGTCTCAGTATGTTTCCCAGGCTGGTCTTGAACTCCTGGCCTCAAGTGACCCACCCGCCTTGGCTTCCCAGTGTGTTAGGATTACAGGCAAGAGCCTGATCACCATTCCCGGCCCTCAGAGGCATTTTATTCCCCACCCCTATCACTATAATTTACTTTAGTTTTACAAATAACAATTTCAATTACAAAAGCAATACATTCTTACTGTATAAATTTCTAAAAGTATTTAAAAATACCCAAAGAGAGAAATAAAAACCCTTATAATCCCACCATGTGGAAATAATGGCTGTTTGCATTTTGACGTGTGCTTTCAGTCTTTTTGTCTATTTGTGTGTCTCTTACTATATGTGGATAATATATATGAAGCTTGAAAGCCTTTATGCTTTTGCTTAGCAATATATCGTGGAAATTTTCCCATGTGGCTAAATATTCTTCATCATTAATTTTAATGGCTGCACAGTACTTGTCTTTTCCTCATGCCTACCTCCCTTTCTTAGTTGCCTATAGAGAGATGCTATGTATAGTAACTAAACAAAAGGCTAAAATGGGTGAAGGTACAACATGTAGTCAGGTATAAACCTGAAATTAATCTGGAATTGATTTATAAGGGGAAATGACTGGATAAGTAATGGGTGGCTGTAGCGTCTCTCTCTGCATACACACTCATGTAGACAGAAATATCCCCATCAGTGGGGTCCAGAGTGGGATCATAGATGCCAGGAGTCCCAAATTGAATCTAAGCTCCTTTCATTCCAGCCACGTGACCGTGGTCAAGTCACTCAGTCTTAGCTTTATGTTCCTCAACTTTTAAGATGGTAGATATTAATACATGCCTGCCTTTGTCTTCCTTTCAGAGTTACTTTATTGTTAAATAAGATTGAAATGAGAAAATGTTGGTGCAATCAATTATTGAATGAGTAATTCCATATACTGCAGAGAGATGATCTCGGTGTTAAAAGTTCTTTTGATTCCACTAATATTTATTGAGCATCTATTCTTTTCAAAGGCTAGTGCAAGTAATCAATATAGGAGGCAACATCCTATGCTGAAATGGATTTGTTATGAATGTTTCATTTTTCTCAAATCAATGATCGTCTCGGTGACAGTGCCGGCTTTTTCTCATCAAGCCAATATGATTAATTCATTCATCAAGTTAGACTGATTTAATTATTTATTATGTCGTTTTGTTTATTTAATTTGCATATCAGTTGCCAGGGTGCTGCATATCTCAGCTTACCGAAGAATCATATTAAGAAAGGTTTTGATGCTGATGCAGGTTCCAGTGGTCTCCCCAGGGGCAAAAATCTTTATGGTAATTGAATACTTAGGTGCTGGGATGCAACAGCTAGAATTGTTTTTTTTCTGACCTGAAGTTCAACCAACTCCTTCCTGCTTTGGTCCAGAGAGACAGCTAGTTGTGAATTATGCATTGCCATTTATTCTCTGGTCAATGTTTGCATATTTTACTTTTCCATGGGGAGGGGGTGGCTTTTCCCTTGAGAAAAAACTATCTCACACTCTTCGTACTTAGCTTAAAGGAAAAGAAAGAACGTTAGCCAATGTTCCCTCATCCACTGTCTCTGGAGTCCCTCCTTTCAATCCAAACCCGTGTGTAGGGGCCACAAAGAGGCATTGCCCATGTTCCCATCATTTTGATATTCCAGCCTTCCAGCTCAGTGGAAGAAGAGGTGCCTGGCTACTTGGACATTGGATTTGCTTACCTTCCTGATCCTCAGCATAATATGAAGTGAGACTAGAGGCCTTGAACTGACTCCTGGCCATGACCTTTGTTAGCTTTGTGACTTTGGGAAGCTACTGAATAATAACAACAATGATAAGAGATAAAGAGCATTTCATATATCCTAAGGCACTAAGCTAAGTACTTATTTTATTGTCATTTGGTAGTTTCCCCTGCGTTCCTGTCCTATTTACTGTTGATGCATAACAAACCACCTAGAAACTTAGTGGCTCAAAACAACAATCATCATTTATTTTGCTCATGTGTGTACATTTTGGGCAGAATTTAGTGAAAGAGCTTGTGTCTGTTTCATGCAGTATCTGCTGGGACAGTTTGGGGGCTGGAGAATGGCTCACTTACCTGACTGTCAAGTGAGTGCTGGGAGCTCAATTTAGCTGTGAGCTAGAGGGCTCAGTTTCTCTCAAGTGTGCCTCTTCTTGAACTGCTTGGGCTTCCTCACAGTATGGAGGCTGTGTTTTAAAAGTGAATGTCTCAATGGAACCAGGAAGAGGTTGCCTGGCTTTTCCTAATGTGCCCTCAGAAGTTAAACAGCATCACTTCTGCTATGTCCATCCTATTTGTGGAAAAGCTCACAGTCACAACTAGGTTCTAGGGAAGGAGAATGAGCCTGCCCATATTAATGGGGCAGTGGCAAAGCCACAGTGTAGAAATGAATGGAGGTGGGAGATACTATTGTAGTCATCTTTGGAAAATACCTTCTGCTACAGCTCTTCTGAGATAGATTTTCCCCCCCTCCTTTCACAGATGAGAAATGGAAGCTTAGAAAGTCTGTGTCAATTCTCCATGGTCATGAGCTTGGAATGGTGGAGTGGAATTTAAATCCTGACAGTCTGGCTTTGGAGTAGGCATTCTTCACCACTAATTATTATAGCAGCAAACATTTATAGAGTACTACAGAAAAGTATGCTAGCTGCTCTTCCGAGCACTTTAACTTTGTTGCTAAATCCTTCTAGCAGATTTTCTCAGTGGATACTATTGTTATCCCCATTTTACAAATGGTGATGCTGAGACACATAGCTGTTATGAGGCTTGGTCAAGGTCTCACTGATACATGTCAAAGCTTAGATTCAAACTCGGCCTTTGGAGTCCACATGCCTAACAATAAGCTGTCCTGGTTCTCAAGTAATGATTCAGGATGCTTATAACAACCATTTTGGGCCCCCCTTTCGTTCCGTATTGAAGATAGACAAGACTTTTTTTTGCTAATAGTCTCCATCATCACTCCATATATCCTGAGGATTCATTGAGATTGTTAAATCTCTTTCATAGCAGAAGGAGCTTGTGTGTGCGAAGTGGATCCAGGCTTGCACAGAATCAACATATCCCATCAAGGAGAGCTAGTTTCTCCTTTTCTTCAGTGATCTGAAGAAGATACTTAGGATACGTTTTCCCTGTTTCTCTTCCCATCTTCCTTCTTTTCTTCTTTACCCCAGCTTTGGGTTCACATATGCTATTCAAATCTCACTTCTTATATTCATTTGCTGCAGGGTATTGGCCAATGTAACTGCTTGGAGTGAGTCTCTCTGTTTTTCTGCCTGTAACATGTGGGTACTTCAGCTGGTTGCTGTAAAAATTTTAAAATTGCGCATGCAAGGAGCCAGACATATAGAAGATGCTCACATGTGTGCTGGCATTCCTCCTTTTTCCCCGTTTCACTCCCTGCTTACTATGCCTGGAAGCACACTTGGTGCTGGATATTCTCTTCATTCACCTGGCAATCAGGTTGTCACCCTTCCTATGTTCTACCATGGGATGCAGAGAGGGATTGAAGTGTGTTGAGTAGATGGCAGTACCAGCCTGGGCAACATAGAGAGGCTCTATCTCCAAGAAAAATTAAAAATAAATAAATAAATTAGCTATGTATAGTGATGCGTGATGTATGCCTGTAGTCCTGGCTACTCGGGAAACTAAGGCGGGGGAATTGCTTGAACCCAGGAGTTGAGGCTGTCGTGAGCTACGAGCACTGCAGTTCAGCCTGGGCCACAGAGCGATACCCTGACTTTTAAAAACATTATAAAGTAGGTAACAATGGAATGGATTGGATGGGTGTCACAACAGAAACAGACTTTTCAAAAACGGAAGAAAAAGAGAACAAGAGGCTCTTGCTTTTAGACATGGGACTTCTTCTCTGGGGCGGGGGGAGTGCTGTGGGTTGGATGCTAAGATCCTGTGTTTTGAGAGCATAGGAAGAACACAGTCCTTCCTGGGAGACTCATAGGCCTGATGTTTGCCCTCAGCGCAGGGGTGCTCGCCTGTCCTCATTTCTCATGCCCAGAATTTCAGGATGGCTCGCTGGCCCCAAGGAACTAAGTGTTTCAGAGGTAGGAGGGGCTTTTAGGATGACCTGAGCCCTGAAATGGATGCCTAAATTGGGTGAGTCACTTGGTTCATGCAAGTTTGCAAGGCAGATATGGGATTAGAACCTGGTTCTCCTAGTTCCCCCAGCTCTGATTCTCTTCCCTTTGCTAGAATGCTTTCAATATGGGCCCTGACTTAATAACTATTTATTCATTAATCTTGACTACAACCTCATGAGGGACCCTACACTGGAAGCACCCAGCTAAGCTGCTCCTGAACTTCTGAATAGCAGAAACTATGTAAAACTAAACAAAGGTTTGTCATCTTAAGCTGGGAAGATTTGGAGTACTCTTTTATGCAGCAGTAGATAACCAATAAAGAATTCTCATCAGCCAATGTCCTTTCATCTTAGCCATGTCCTGGTAGACCTCACCTTTTGTAAGCAGATTAAGGTGTTTTCCTAAACAAAGAGCTGTTGCATCTCTATGACAAATTCTGCTATTCTTCTAGGCCATCTGACCCCAGTGGTAACCAAATTATGCAATAATAGTTATTCCCCCATCACATAATCGGAGGCTCAGTGATTCAAGAATGCGGAAGTAACAGAACTGGGTTTCATCTGGCTTCAGAGGCCATCTCTGCCAAATGCCGTAGGATGTTTCTCAGACATCACCATTGAAGTTTTCCTGATAGTAGAAGAGAAAGTGCAAATGCTCCCAGGAGTCTGGGGCATTGCCAGAGTAACCTGCCTCGAGCAGGACATTTCTTTAAAGTTTTATGTTTTAACTTAAAAATTTATGTGAATTTTTAATTCTGCTCATTAATATATTCATATTGGTTATTACATTATATTAGTCAGACTAGTCTTAGTTGTACTGCAATACCAATAAGCTCTAATGTTTCAGTGGCTTTTTGGTTGAGATGTGTGCCTGGCATCTGGCTTTTTAAGGTAGGAGACACCCTGTATAACAAATATTGTACTGTTCCAGATTCCGATAGCACCTGAGTTTTGGATTTTTTTATTTGGTACTCACCTTTGGAGCAGGAGGAAAAATCTCAATATTTTAATACATGCATACAAAGGTGATTTCTAATTCAAGTCACATTTCAGAGTAGGGTTTGTGGCTCCTCCCAAGTGGTGACTCTGGGGTCCTTCTAAGTTGTGATATGACATTTGGTCTCTTAGGTTAGCATGGAAGTCTTGGTAGTGGCCTACAACTCACAAAGTTGATTGGAATCCAGTCACATGGCCTTGATAGAACTGCAAGAGAAGCTCAGAAATGAGGTGGCCTTGTGTGCCGAGGGAGAGATACATAAAAGATGATGCATACATACCTGGGCCGCACATACTTTAAATTACAATCCAAAGAATAACATCCCCAAAATTTTCTACTACAGCTAGTGCTCGACTTACGACCACGATTGGTTCCGACAGACCAGTTGTAACACGATTTGGTCGTAAGTTGAGTAGGCTATATGTACAGTACTGTGAAATGATGTTATAAAAATCTTTAAGTCATATTTTATCATAATTTTCTTTCATTATTCTTATATATCATAATTTTCTTTGTTCATTTTATGCCATTTATATCATCTCTACACCATTTTGTTTCTTATTTTTACATTCGTCAGGTTTAAGTAAAACACTGCATTACCAGTACAACTGGTTTAATATTTGCAAAACATACAAAATTACAAAATACAGGTGCATACAAAAATACAAAATACAGGTGTAAAAAATACCATAGGAAACATTTTCCCAATTGCAAAACATATCAAAATATATAAACATGTACGAGACATTTTATTGGCTGCTGGTGCTTGGCTGCAGATCGTTGATGTCGTCATCTGAGGCAGCAGTTGGGGTTTCGGGAGTTGGTTTTTTCATAAACATGGTGAGCTTTGTCTGAATTGTATGTTTCTTTTTTCTTCATAAATTTCACGATATGGACGAAACACATCGTGTGCCATCCATTCAACCCTTGCAAATCGTTCGATGTTTGGGTCCATTGCTTCGAAATGTATAAGAAGTTTATTGGGAAGGGTTTGCTGAAAAATACAAAACACAAATTGCTGTACCGAGTCTGGGATAACAATTGAAATGGTGCACGCAGAGATGGTAGTGCTGCTGGAAGCACTACTGCACTGTCATACGCCCAGCTGGGCAACATTTGCGCTGCCAGACGCGGAGCAGTCGTAGCTAGCGATTGTGGTCGTAAAGTTGAATGGTCGTAAGTTGCATAGGTCGTAAGTCAATCAATACCTGTATTACCATGATTCACTGGATGAGATTGCACTGCCTCAAGTTTGTCACTGAGAAGATTGTATTGCGTGGAGAGCTGACAGTGTGTTTTGCGTTTGTGTCCAGACTGTTTCTCTTCTATTTGTGTCACTATATCTCAACAGGGCTTACTCACATCAATTGGTTATTTCACTGTGTTACAAGCAATGTCAGGGCAATCACCCAGCAGAAAGGTTCTGAAGGCTGCCAGGCAGGTGGCATGATGCAATATTTTAGGCTAATGTTGGTGGGTTTTGGTGACAAGAAGTCAGGTTGTTCATGTCATATGACCTGGTTAACCAGTCTGGGAAATGCTGGTCCAAGGAGTGTGTGAGCAAAGAAAGAGGACTGAGAATATTTTCTTTATCATGAGTACTTTAATTTTATTCAGATGTAAATAAACAGCAAGTCCCAAATAAGTTTTAGTTCCTGTGGCAGATTGTGTATTTTTAAAAGGCCACATCAATATCTTCTGTTCTGTGTGCTTTTCCATAACCTCGTCATGCCCCAGTCTGTGTCCCTTCCCCTTGAAACTCGTGACTGCCTTGATAAATAGAATGTAGTGAAATTGATGCCACGTGGCTTCTGAGGCTAGGTTAGAGAAAAGCCCATGCCACTGTGTTGTTGTTTCTTGGGACACTCATCTTTGGAGTTCTGAGCGACCATGTAACATAGTCAAGGTAGCCGTACTTGGTGGAAGCCCAAACTAGTCCACATGAAAGACCACATGGAGAGCCCTGAAACTGTATGAGGAGAGTGAGAGAGATGCTCACAGCCCTTATGTGATTGCAGTTGCACCAGTGACATTAAGCCAGAACTGCCCAGCTGAGCTAGTGCCAAATTCCTGATCCATGGAGACCACAAATGACTGTGATTGTTTTAAACAACTAATTTGGGGGTGACCTGTTATGCAAAAATAGATAACTGAAACAGTCTCCCTCATCAACTCTAAACCTCCCATCCTCCGATTTCTTTTTTGACTCAGCTATCTTGACGCATGCCATGAAAACACTAAGAGGAGTTGTTTTGATCTTGATTGCTGGATAAAGATGCTAACTCCTTTTTCTGCTCCTCACTCTCCTGGCTGTCAGGAAGAAAGGCTGGGCAGGGCATTAGATTCCTTGCTTTCTGGGCCAGCTTACATAGAACACCAACAAACTGAGTTTCCTCCTTTTCTCCATCTTCCAGGGATGGACATTGATGAGTGAAATCGGTGAGGCAACGTGAATGGGGTGCATTGACACCATATATGAACTACAGCAACTTGACTAGAATCAGAAGGGAGGCTCTTTTAATATACGGGCTCAATTTATCCTTTTATGCAGACCGCAAGTTCTTTCTCTCATGATCTCATTCTTGATGTATCACACAAAACCTCTTGGATGTGTCCTTCATATTCTACAGTAGGGGATAGCAAACCATGACCTGGGGACCTAATGGGATAGTCTTTTTTTTTTTTTTTTTAATTGCTGAGGTTTATTATTTAAATATGAATGTTAAATATTTCTAGAGAAATTATGTCACATATATTACTTTGAGTAAAGGGAAAACCAAGAATTTTGTTCCTATTCTCATCTCAACATGTAAAAAATATTTAATAGAATAAAAATTTTTGGCCGTATTTGGAAGACTTTAACCTGCTAGAAGTCTTAAGACATTTTTATGGGCTGAGGTTGCTTGAACCTGGTTTTAAAGCCATCCTGTGGGACTTTTCACTTCATTAAGTGGAAATTATTATTGGGACTCCAAGGGTGAGACAAATGTTTGCAACAAGGAATCAGATATGCTTATATTATGTGTTTATCTTAAAATATAGATTTAATTTTTTATTGTGGTAAAATATGCATAACATAAAATTTACCATTTTGACCATTTTTTTTTTCTTTGAGATGGAGACTT
Organism: Cebus imitator; assembly: GCF_001604975.1. NCBI lineage: Eukaryota > Metazoa > Chordata > Mammalia > Primates > Cebidae > Cebus > Cebus imitator. Next base: position 4,165,300 of record NW_016107456.1, read on the forward strand.
GCTCTGTTGCCCAGACTGGAGTGCAGTGGTGTGATCTTGGCCCACTAAAACCTCCACCTCCCGAGTTCAAGTGATTCTTTTGCCTCACCCTCCTGAGTAGCTGGGACTACAGGTGTGTGCCACATATCTGGCTAATTTTTGTATTTTTGGTAGAGATGGGGTTTCACCATATTGGCTAGGCTGGTCTTGAACTCCTGACCTTGTGATCCACCTGCCTCAGCCTCCCAAAGTGCTGGGATTGCAGGCATGAGCCACCGCGCCCGGCCCATTTTGGCCATTTTTAAGTGTACAATTTAGTGGCATTAAATACATTCAGGTATTGTGCAACCATCATTCCTACCTATTTCTAGAACGTTTTTCATCGTCTAAAAACTGTGCTCATTAAACGATAACTTCCCATTTTCATCTGCCCCCCCCCCCCCCACCCAACTGGTCCCTGGAAACCACCATTCTACTTTCTATCTCTGTGAATTTGCCTGCTTTAGGTAATTCATAGAAGTGGAGTCATACAATATTTCAGATAGCTTTTTAAATATAAATGAGTATTTTTTGGGACACAGCCATGCTCATTCATTTATGTATTAATTGTGTCTGCTTTTGCCTTACAACAGCAGAGGTGAGCAATTGTGATAGATAATGTATGTCTTGCGGCCCTGAAAATATTTACTACCTAGTGCCTTACAGAAAAACTTTTCAGACTTCAGAATGAGACTGGGGGTAGCTGGCCTCTATGATTATTTCATTAGCACAGGAAAGGAGCCTCATGTCCAGTCCCTTGAGGGTACATTTTTACAGGATAAATGTAACTACAACACTTAACTCTGCTTGGTCAAATTCCTGGTCTGTTTGCAGCTTCCCTCATTTTGTAGTTAGAAGAATGCAAACCATTTCAGAGTTCCGCCTGCTTTCTCTCCTGGGTTTGCTTCTCTCTACAAGGTCTAGAGGACCTGTGAAGCTCTCCTTCCACCCCCTGAATTTCCTGATTTAATACCTTTTATTCCTACCAGGTCATCTTTACTTCTTTCCTTTTTATATAACAAAAACCCTTTCTGGTCAATACTGTCCGCATAAGAATGTTTCCAGTTATGAAGCAATATCTGCTAAATTATCTAACGCTGCAGACTCCCCTTTTTATTACAGTGAGTAATGAATTAGTTCTTATTTAGATTTTGACCTTTCTTTGTGTCATCATTTTATTCCCTTCATAAAGAAAAATAAGACTTTGACATGGAGTTCCGACACCATGACAGTACCTACGTTTTCAAAGTCACTTCTCATTTTACTGTGAGTTTGTTTAAAAATATAATTCAGGTGACCATTTTGCTTTATTTTTTCCAAGACATACCATCTTCACTATTGTGTTGTACATACTTTTGGTGAGCGTAGTGTCGCAGAGAGAGGCAGAGGTGGACCTGGGTGGTAGGGTGTATGGGGGCCTTGATATATACCATGGCTCTCTGAAGTTTTATCCATTATTGATTTGGCCCCATTAGTATTTAAGTTTCATTAGAAAATGTTTCTCCCTTCCAAACAAAACAACCCTAAATCCCATGCACCAGATGATTTTACTATCAGTTGGTCACTTAGCAACTTAATATCTTCATAAATATCAACATTAAAAATATACTGAAGAAAACCTCAATGCAGTGTCTAAATCAGGGGTTGGCAAACATTTCTCTAAAAAGTCGGCTAGTAAATATTTTTCTCATAGATTTTTTTTTCCAGTGAAACTTTAAAATAGGCGGCAGGCCATAGTTTGCTAATCCTTGTTCTAAATTGTTCACAATCGTGCCTTTTTTTCCCTTAGACTTCAAAATGTATTTTAAAAGTGCATATGATTTTTAATATCTCTTTGAAAACCTGATGGCTTCAAAAGATGATAGATATTTTGTTTGTAAGTGTCATGATACTTACGCATGCTTTTTTGTTTCTACAATAACCAGTAATGACCATTCTGTAAGAAACAAAGCATTTTAATGTACCTGCTCATTGGTGAATGCTGCCCACTCTTCATTCAACATCTCCACAAGGGCAGTGGTGTTACCGGGAGAAGCCTGAGGGACATGACTATATTGTGACCTTCTATGATTTGAGGTTTCTCTATGCTTCTCTCATTGCCTTTCACATTCTCAGTGATTTCAAGTTTACATCTCAAAATTCCAGCTTGTAGTCATCAATTTTCCCAGTTGAAATCAAACTTAAGCAAGGTAAATGAAGCATGAAAGCAAACCACAAAATACAGAAATCTGTAGACTCTTCTGCTGTGAAGGGAGAGAGGAGGGAGTGGTTAGGGAAATAGAATCAAGTGTTTGGGAATGAAAACATTGATGGAACATCCTTGTGGTAACAGCCTGAGTTGATTTGCGGGAGTCGGTGGAGTTTTGTGTAATAATAAACCAATACTTGTTTCTAGCGTGACACATTTCCTGTTCCCCTGATTCTAGCGGGGTGGTCCTCTTCAGCTTCATGGGGAAAGCCCAGTGCTCACCTGCTGTGACCCAGGAAGGGCACTAGCCACGTGGGCCAAGGTATGCCCTGTACTCTGGCAGACCGCTGAACTGATCCCCCCGGGTTCTCCCAAACCACAACAATGCTACGTTCTGTCATCTCTCACTCCTCATGCAAATGTTTCCTGATCTCTGTGTTTTCCTGAAGAACCGTGCTATCCGGTGGAAATTGGTAGAATTTTACTAAGTTTTGCTTGCACCCACGTGTAAAATATTTAAGGATTTGGTGTCATGTGAAAAGGGTCTCGGACTTGGAATCAGGGAGTTCAGAGTTCAAGGCCAGCTCTTTATTCAATACCACCCACATGACTTGGAGCAAATACATAGACCTAAGTTTTCTATTCCAGAAAATGGACATAATCATCCCAGTCTCATGCATTTACTAATTCATTCACACAATGGTCATTGAGTGCTCACTCTCTGTCATATGCAGTGTGATGCCATCCCGAGACCTTATGATAAAGGATAAATGTGGGCTTAGTGTCTGGCAGATGTTGTGAGGATTAGGGATAAAGCACGTGAAGTGTCCTGGATGCAGTAGGTGCTTCTTGCAAGGTAGCTGTTACTATTCCATCACTATGATGCTCACAGGTGTTGGCAGTTCCAGGTCACAAGGCACATTGTCACTTTGTCAAATGGTTGCCCTCACTCCTAGCACGTCCCGCCAGTTGAGTCTTTGCCCCTGAGGCCAAGACTTGATGTTTGTCTCTGCTGCAAATGACTGACCCAGTCACAGGTTCTGACCAGGGTTCCAATTTCCCTGCAGCCAGTGTCTCTCCTGGTTTATTGCCTGGGAGGAGCATCTAATAAAAAGTCAATGGCTCTGCTGGTCCCGTGTGAGTGTGTTTCCCTGCTGCACGGGGCGTATAATTTCATTGGCCGTCATGAACCTGTCAGTCACCATGTGATGTAAGACAGAGCTGCTTGTGGCACATGGGGGATGGGGACCCTGGACTAGACCCAAATCAGAGGGAGGGAAGCCTCGTACATCTCCCATGTCCCATGACCCTGTCCGTGAGAGCAGACCCGCGGAGCACAGATCCACAGCTCTTTACTTACATGTCACTGCTTCAACTAAGAGCAAGACAAGCACAGACTGCATAGTCAGTATAGACCAGAGGACTCTTTGAATGGAAAAGAGCATGAAATATTTTCATGCCTGACTTCTAGGTTTTGTAGACGAGGAAAGTGAGGCGCCTCTGATGAGAAGGCAGTCATTCTTTGTTTCAGTAACGTTGACAGAGCACTTACTCTATACTCAACACTTTGGGGACACAGTGACAAACAAGACACACAGCCTTCAGTGGCCCATCTCCAAGATGGTGTACAAAATCCTCGCCTCCTTGTAGAATCCTGTGTTGTTCCGGGGCTGATGTGTGTGACCAGTGGACTTTGGCAGAAGCTTTGATTTGTTACTTCCAAGATTTGATTGTAGTAACAGGTGCTGTGGCTTCCATCTTGGCCTGTGTGTGGGATCCCTTGCTGGGAAGGACGCAATGGCAAGCTGTCCTGTGAGGAGGCCCATGTGACCTCCAGCCAGCAGCCACATGCGTGAGCAGGATCCCCAGCACCTGTCAAGGTTTTGGGTGACTGCAGCCTTAAGATGTTACACGTTTCATAAGCGCCATGAGAGGAGAGACAGGCAGTGAGAGGTTATGATCATTATTGCAACTACTGTTGATCTGTATGGATGAATTTTGGTGTGGGGGTGTCAGGGATGATGCCTTGGAGGAAGTGAAGTTTGCAGTGACTCCTGAGGGAATGGAGGCTTTGGCCGAAGAAACCGCAGGGGAGGTGTGCATGGGGTGTGAGGCGATGTCTCAGGTGGAACAAGTATTGGTTTATTATTACACAAAATTGATATGCCTGAGGAACCGAAGGCACGGTGGGTGGCTGGAGTGTGACAGTGTGACCAGGTGTCCCCCAGAAGAAGCTGGGAGGCGAGCAAGGTGAGACCATGCAGGTCTGGGCGGCCCCATGAGGGACTGGGAGTTTGCCATCTAAGCCAGTGCTGCAGACAGAGCTTTCTGTGGTGAGAACAGTATTCTATATCTACACTACCTACCATGGTAGCCACCAACTACTGGTGGCTATTGGGCACTTCAAATGTGGCTTGTGCCACTGAGGAACTGAATTTGACTTTTTATTTAATGTCAGTGGATGTAAATTCAAGTAGCCATATGTGGCCCATGGGCACCTCCTAGGGCAGTGTAGAAAGTGCAAGGGCAGCTGGGGGAGAGGTTCCCGGCGGGGCAGTGGTATGACCACAGAGGAGTTTGTAGGGAGACAGTGCCATGGGGAAAGTGGGTGGGAGGCAGCAGAGGTAGGTGGGGGGGCTGATGTGGGGGTCTAGGTGGAGATGATGGCTGCCCCACCAGTTGCCCTGAGTTCTGTGGCCTCTTGTGCCCTCTCATAGCCCTAGTACCATGTGAGGATTGGAACCGCTGAAGTGGGTATCAGTGTGAGTTCGTTCCTACCCGGTCTAGCCTGATGCAGGGCTGTGGCCTCCCAGACAGCAACTGCAAAGAATGGATGGGTTCACCCTCTCACACGGGAGAGTCTCTCCCCAGCCCCTGGTGTTTACGGAAGCCCCCACTGTACTTTCTAGGGCTCAGTGTGGTTCGGAGGCTGCTTATTGCGGATGCTGTAGTTTCTTCATCTGCAAATAGGATATAAATACTGTCTACCTTGTAGGAGTTTCATGAGCCTCAAATGAGATAAATCCATGTAAACTGCTTCCCACAACGCGTGGCGCATCGAAGAATGGATGACTATTTGCTGTCATTTTCTTTGTCACAAATGGCAGCATCATCCCTGAGCTAGGAGTCTCTAGTTCTATGTGCTGACCTTATCTGACCTCATATGACCCTTAGGCCGGACAAAGCTCCATCCAGAAACTGTCTCTTGAGCTGTACTAAGGGGAAGGCTGGATTCCACAGGAGGGATTGGATTCCATGGGATGCTGCAGAGCGGAGCGGGTGACTCAGGATGAGTCCAGGTGGAGGAAGATGCCAGAATACTTAGGTCCATTTTCATCATATGCTGGTTGTCTTAAAATGGACAGGTGGAGGCCACAGGAAGCTGATTGGCTTTGGGGGCACTGGGAACACCTCAGTGAGTCAGAGGAGCTGGGAGCACCTCGGGGCCTGCGCCCTCACACCCAGTGGCTCTTGGAAATGCTTCTGTTAGAAAAGAAAATCTAGCTTGAGGCCCCTCTCGTTTCCTGTGGCCTTAGGAAGGTAGGCTGTGTACAATGAAACATTCGTTGGCATAGTGTGAGAGCTTCATATTAATGTCAAGGGTTAGTTGAATATCATATTCAGATACCTTTTCCTGCTGCTCACTTCATGGAATGAATGATTGATAGAGATGAATGGAACCATCCGCGGCCAGCCTGGCTTCACTGCCCCATTGTAACTAATTTTATGTCCCTGTTGTCTTGCCTTTCGAGGCTCCTGTGGTTCATGGTGGTAAATTTAGACCTCGTGTTCTACTTTTCTCACCCTCATTGATCTGGCTCCAGCCCTGCTGGGCTGCTCCTTGAACAGGGAGGCCCACCTTCGCCTTGGCTGGTGCTGATACTGCATCACCCTGCTGGCTCTGGGGAGCACACTCCTCATGCCCCCTGAGACTTTGAACACCTTCTCAATGAGGCTGACTCTGACCATTCTGTTTACAAGTATGGCCCCTCCCCCTTACCTCTGATCTACTTTTACTTTTTCTTCTTTACAGTATTCACCACCTTCATTCTATACAATTAAAAAAAGTCTGCATTAAAAAAAAAGTTACATGTATTGTTTTCTATCTGTTTCCCCTCCTACAAAAAGGTAAGCTCTGCAAGAGCAGGGTTCTTGGTTCTGTTGGGCTCTGTTGGGTTCGGTTGACCACTGTATCCCCACTTGCTAGTACAGTGCCTGGCATGGTGTTGCTGAGCCATGAAGATGTTGAAGTCATAGCATCTGGGCTCAAGAGCCCTGCTCTTCAAAGTCCTGACCCTCATTGCAACTTCCATTCCATTCTTTGAAGATCCCTCCTGCCCCAGCTCCCAGTTGGGTCATATTCACCTGATCTTCTAGTCTTGTTACCTCTCATTCCTTCTTCTTGAATGGCCTGCTGTCTTACCTCCCTGTCTTCTACAGATACACCCAGGCTTCAGGCCACCTAAGACTCCCGAAGCCACCTGGTCAGCTTGTGTCGTTAGCACTCACTGGCTCTGCTTACCACATGTTACACATTTAACTGTTGCTGGTTTCTAGGTCTTGAGTCCTTCTTGAACTCTTTGTTCCTATGTTTGGTGTCACACCGGAGAATTGACTTTGGTGTCAGACAAGCCTAGGTTCTTCTTCTACTATCTATATGATTTGGTTCAGTTAAAGAACTTCTCTGAGCTGCTTTACTTTTCTGTAAAAATAAAAACAGTGATTCCTACCTTGTAAGTTATTGTGAGAACTAAATAATAAAACATGCATGACAGCCCATAGTAGGTGCTTGACAAAATTTGCTGCATGACTGTGGAGTGAGCCAAGCATCATGGGGTGGGGAGCTGTAGTGTTAACTAAGGAGATTTTACTTCTGTGTGCTGATTTTGGAACGGGAGATTGTTTTCGTTCCACATTAGAATAATGAGAAAGCTCTTATCTTTATTGGAATCCTTCTACAGAAGGAGGAGAACTGTATTTGTGTCAGAGATAATGCGGTCTTTTTACAAGCTTCTGTGTGATAGACAATAGCAGAGCCTTTTTAACTGGCGTGTTCAGGACTGTGTCTGTCTCTTTATATGGTCTGTCAATTCCAGTCTTCTCGTGGCTTGTGAATGACTTTTGTGGCATTTGACTAGTTACTTCTTCGTGAATTGAGGAAGTGCATGTGTATGTATGTGTCTGTAAGCCTGCATATACAGTCGTGTTTGTACATACATGTGCACTCATGTGAACATACCTGTTTATGGAAGCTAGGTGCTTGTGCACATGTGGATAAATGCATGTCTATGAATTTGTATGTTTTGGTGCAGTTGAGTGCACCTGTCCGTATTTGCAGGCATGTGATTGTTTGCAAACGTGGTGGTGCCCTGCAGATAATACTCAAAGGGGGATGGTAGACCTGACCAGTCAGCTCCAGGCCTGGGTGCTGAGACCAAAGTGGAGTTGTCTGATTGGGAGAATGTATGTTGGTAGTGGAGAAGGGCAAATGGGGACCCAAAGGAGCTGGAGATGGGGCCAGTGTGCCCAGGGAAGTACCACCCATTTAAACAGGGAAAATGGAATAAGACCTAGACACAAAAAATTAGGTTGCCAGAAGTAAGACAGGAAAGTAGGCAGAAACCCACAGTGGGGTGGAAGTGGAAGGGGAAGCTTTGGGCATTACCTCTAAGGTGTGTGTGAAGCCATCTTCTCTCATTTCTAGTGGGTTGTGGACAGGGCCTCTGGCCACACCTCCCAGTGGACTGATTTGTCACAGGATGGTGAAGTGGGCATCCCTAGATCCCAGGAGGAACCTTCTGTGCTAATGTCATGTGCCCAGCTTGGAGATGTTCCTCTGATAGGGGATGTGGCATCCAGGAGGACTTCACCTGGGAGGCGGAACAGCCTGGTGGTGCCGGGACTCCCGCTGTGGCTCTGCCTTGGTGTCTCTGTGACCTTGGGAAGTTGCTTAGCCTCCTGGGGTTGATTAAGGGATTAAACAGCAGGAGGCTGTAGAGTGCTTAGATCTGTGACTGGCAGAGAAAAATCACTCAGGCAACACTGATCTCCCTTCTCATTTTCATTGTTATTTCCAACCTTGGAGTTGTAGGGCATTTTAGCACCCAGCATGGCTGTCACAGGCTACAAAGTGGCCTAAATTTAACCTAGTGAAACATAAGGAGAGATGTTTAAGGGTCTCCTTTTGGGGCACCATAAAGAGACACACAAAGGATATGCACACAAAGGATGGGAGAGCTTGGAATAACAAGAGCAGAAGAGACAAAGCCCATAGCGGTGAAGTGACTGCAACACCAAGAAGCCCCAGGAGACAGGCTGGAGTCTGAGCTTGTGTAGATAGGCTGCTGCCCACATCTCAGCCCTGGCAGCTGCTTGCTCACCCCTGCTGGCCCTGTGACCTTGGGAAGGTCATCTAATGACTGTAAGGTATGTGGGAGGTAGTGATTATATCCACTTGGATAGATGATAAGAAGTTGGGAAGAAAGTTCACACAGTGCCTGGCTGCAGTCATCAGATCCTCAACCCCTTCCGTCCGCATTGTAAGAGATGACAACCTGAAGCCGACCGGCAGGAGGGCCGGTGTGGGAGAGGAGTGGAGGGACGGAGGCTGCTCATGCTGGGGAAGCCCAGCAGATGGAGCTGGCCCTGCTCACCTCCATGGGCTCATCTCCCACCACCCCTCCCCTTTCTATCCATCGACACAGGCCACCTTCTAACTTCCAGGAGGTCCTTGCTGCCTCAGGGCCTTTGCACAGTTCTCTTTGCCTAAATTTTTTTCCCCTCAAATGGTTGGCTTTTTTACACCCTTAGATCTTATTTCCCATCTTACCTCCTCAGAGAGGCCTTCCCGTCCCTCCTGGCTGGGTGGGCGTTCACGGTCCCCGGCTCAGTCACCCTCTGCCAAGCTCTGTGTGTGTTTCTTGCAGAATCTGTATCACATGATATAATTATGTTTCTTATTTGTTTACTCTGTGAAGGTCTACCTCCCACATGCACAGTGAGCTCCCTGAGGACAGATGGATGGCTTCTTAGTCACTGCTGTCTCCACCACCCAGCCCTGTGCCTGCAGCATAGTGACGCTGAGTACATTTGAAAATCTGGTGCTAACTGTAGGCAGAAACTCATGGATGACATCTCTGTGTCAACCTAGAGAAAGTCTTTCAGTACTTCCAGGAATGAGTGAACCTTTCCCAGGGGTGCCTGAGCCAAAACCGGGAAACCCACATGTTGGTGATGCTATATGAATTTGTTAGGAAATCCACATCTCTTTTCACAGGACTTTAGGGCCTCATTGGTATCTTCCTGCCTGTGTCTTCTTCCCCTGAGTCTAATTCTGTCCTCTGGAGCTGGAAGGGGCTGATAAGAGCACCCCCATAAAGAGAGCATTGCCATCTCTGATTGGGCTGGTGACTGTTTTATTTGCTAGTGCTCAGCCTTCCTAGGCACCACCCAAAGCCATCCATTAGAAAAGGGAAAAAGGAAAATGAACACAAATTCAGTGCCTGATAGTCAGTTAGTTTTTGCTGTGTAACAAAAGACCTCACAACTTAGTGGCTTAAACAATAGCCATTTTATTTCGCAGATGATTGTGTGTGTCCGGTCGGTGGTTATTCTTCTCCGGCCAGCTTGTTTAGTCTCTGCTGGGTTCTGTCATGTGTCAAGTGCCCTGCTGACATCTCTGGAGTTCAGCAGGCTGCTCTCTGGGGTGCCTTCTTTCTCCATGCGGCTTTCCATCCGGCAGGCTAGCCCGGGCTCATCCCTGTGATACTCTCAGGCTTCCAACTGCAACAGGAGGGCAGCCTCGTGCACAAGCACTTCTTCAAGCCTCCGCTCGTGGCATGTTTGTTGATGCCTTATTGGCCAAAGCAGCTCACATGGCCAAGCCCGCAGTCTGTCGGAAGGGATCACTCAAGGGTGTGGTTACCGGGAAGTAGATATGGCAAACAAATCTCCCACTCTCTCTGTGCGTGTTCTCATTTATTTCCTGAAAGATATCATTCTCTCCTTAAAAGAAGAACTTTTTCTGTTGTTTGCTTTTCATGGATAGGGACCCTGAAGTTCAAGGAAGTTGAAGGACGTACATTTACACAGTTGGACTAAGTAAAAATTATACCTGACAAATTTAATCAGGCAAAGAAGGCATTATTCAAGACCATTGTAATCAGGGAGCGACAGAACTTAACGCTCCTGAAACAGAGGGGCGAATAATTCTGAAGAGCTGGAATTCTCAGGCTATCTGTGTTTGCTAATTAAGTCTACTGAAGCAAAAATAAACTTTCTCATATCTTCGTGATGGGAGAGGTTGAAAAGTTGGAGCAAGGCACATTGAAGTTAGGCCCCCACCCTTCTGCAGACTGGAAGATAGGGTCGCTATTTCTTTCAATGCATCTATTTCAAATGGTTGCTTCCCAGGCCCTTGAGAAAGACATTACTTGGGTTGTAAAACTAGTAAGACACCAGCAGATTTTTTTAAAGGAGCAGAGAAAGAATTTGTAGTTACAAAGTGGATGCTCTAAGAAAAGGGAGATGAGGAACTTGTCAGGAAGAAACCTGCGTAAAACTTTGGTCGAACCAAGGGGAATGTCTAAGTCTCTCTTGGTCAGAACGGAGGTTTGACCCCAGGACCATCTGATTTTGACACTCCTGTGCTCCTTCCTTCAAGGCCACACAAAATATAGGCTGCAGTAGGGGGAGGCAAGTCTGTCACCATTTACAGGCAGCTTAGGTAGCTTCTGAAGAATTTGTCTTCTAATTTGAATAAGAGAATGTATTTAACACATTGATAAATTCTATAAAATTGCAGATGCAGCATATAGAAAAATTAGACATTTAGTGGTACAAATCTAGATTCACAATGTCAGCAAGAAGGGGTCATGAATACAACTTCATCTATTTCCTCGTTGCACAGGTGGGAACCAACGTCTTGCCCAAGGTCACAGACTGAGACCAGGTTGGATCTGTGTTTGTACCTCCGGCTCCCAACTCCCAATTCCCAATGCTGAATTCTTTCTACCCTATTTTCCAAGGTTTTGCACCAGCGGCTTCATCTGGTTTTCTTTTTTCTTTTTCTCCTTTCTTTTCTTTGTAAAGGCTCACTGGCAGCTACTGCTCCAAGGCAGAAAATGTATTCATTTAAATGACTTCGTTTGGAAATAGAAGCTTGAATAATGATGTTACCATTTATAATTGCTCTGATTAACCACACCACGTTTTGCAGTTTAGAATAAAAAAAGCCTCATTCCTTTTGTGATGTGAATTTGAATTACTTTCTCTCAGGAATACACAAACGCCCTGCCCACCCCCCCACCCCCCCCAACTCCACCGCAGGCATACTTTCCTGCTTCCCAGCTTCTGGAATCTCAGAAAGACCCCTCCAGGCATACCTGTGAATCCCTGGGTTCTCTGGCTGAGATTTGGGGCTGGACGCAGGATAGTGTTTCTGGGAATGAATACCTGGATGATTTGAGAACACAATCTACTCGATTCTATAGTCATTTATCTTTAGACCAAAGTTTAATACTCCCTGGGGAGAATCACAGCTTTAGGGGTCCCATAAGGCCCAGACCGGAGACCTAGGATAAGGAGTTTAGAATTTTTCTAAGGGTTTTTGATGTACACTGGAGTTGTCATCCCTGAGATTACAAAGGGGGCAGGATCATCCATAATTTATCTGCCAGTGAATGTGTCCTCTCAGATAGATTTACTTCTCTTTTAAAACAAACAAACAAAAAACCTTAAGGATATTTCAGTTATTGTTTGACATTTCACCCATATGAAATGAAAATCAGCACTGTGCAGTAGAAAGAACGAAGTATACAAAGATATAGGTGAATGTGTATTTGATTTTAGGGGGAGCAAAGGCTTTCTAAGTGTAAAAACCAAGAAACAAATGATGAGAAAGGATAACGGATTTAGTTATGTAAAATTCAGAAACATTCGTAAGTAAAAATACGATTACAAAAAGGTTAAAGAACAACTTGAGGGAAAGTTTACAACAAATATGATTCACAGTGGCTAACTATCCTTAAGATATAAAGAGCACTAATAAGCAACAAAAAAGTGTCTTTATAGAAAAATAAGTTTTTCTTACAACCCCATGTAAGAAAAATTACCATTGTCAAAAAAACTGAAAAAAATTAGCCTTGCTTTTATTTACTGAAATGTAAATTTAAAAAGAATAGAGGTACCATTTTCTCCATTTACATTGACAACAATTTAAGCAATGGTATTATTTCAGGAAGGAGGTCCCAGTCTAGACACCAAGAGAGGGTTCTTCGATCTAGAGCAAGAGGAAATTCAGGGTAAGTTCATAACAGAGTAAAGCTAAAGCAAGCTTATTAGAAAAGTGAGGGAATGAAAGAATGGCTGCTGCAAAGACAGAGCAGCTGAAGGGCTGCTGGTTGCCCATTTTTATGGTTATTTTTTGATGATATGTTGAACAAGGGGTGGATTACTCATGCCTTCCCCTTTTAGACCAGATAGGGTAATTTCCTGACATTGCCAAGGCATTTGTAAACTGTGGTAGTGCTGGTGGGAGTGTAGCAGTGAGGGAGACCCGAGGTCACTTTAATGGCCATCTTGGTTTTGGTGGTTTTTAATGAGCTTCTTTACTGCAACCTGTTTTATCAGGCTGGTCTTTATGACCTGTGTCTTGTGCCAATCTCCTATCTCATCCTGTGACTTAGAATGCCTTGACCGTCTAGGAATGCAGCCCAGTCAGTAGGTCTCAACCTCATCTGACCCAGCTGCTACTCAAGACGGAGTTGCTCTGGTTCAAACGCCTCTGACGATGTTGGTGGGGATAAAGTGATACATTCATCTAGAGGGTGTAAATTCCTGCAATCTTTCTGGAGAGCAGTTTAGTATATAGTTTTAGAACCTTAAAATTTGCATACATTTCAACCCTGTACAGTGTTCTCTCACTTTTCTTAGTTTTGCTTTCCATGGTTTCAGTTACCTGAATTTACCTGTGGTCTGAAAATAGGTGGATACAGAACAATAAGATACTTTGAGAAAGAGAGAAAAAGAGAAAGATCATATTCACATACTTTGATTATGGTATATCATTATAATTGTTATATTTTATTAGTTATTAATCTGTGTCTGTTATAATTTATAGACTTTATATAATTACTATTATAATTTATCTACTTTAATTAGATATATAAATTATATAAATTATAATTTATATAATTTATATAATTACTATTATAATTTATATAAATTTAATTTTATAAATTAAATTTTATGAATTGATTTATAAAATTTAATTTATAAATTAAACTTTACCATAGGGATTAATATGTATGTTTAGGACAAAATATAGTATGTATGGGGTTGGGTACTATCCAAAGTGCCGGGCGTCCACTGGAAATCTTGGAACATAGTTCTTGTGGGTAAGGGAGGACTATTAAAATTCCATTCCTACTAATTTGTTTAGGGAAACAATTAGAGATGCACATAAAAGGTAATATAAAAGGACTTTTATCACAAGATTGAGATAGAAAAAGTGAGGAAAACAATTTTAAATGTTCAGCAGTAGAAAGTAGCTAAAATAATTATGTAGCTTTCATTTGATACAATTATCTGCAGATGTATAAAATGATAATTACAAGTAATGTTGAGTGCCCTGTCAAGTCACACTATATTTAGTTTAAAAATTAGCAAGCTAGCCTTTATATAGAGTCTAGTACTGATTTTATTTAAATTATATGTAAACATTCATAAATAAATGGAAGAAAATGAAACAAAGTATTAACACTTCTTGTCTCTGGGTGGTAGATTCTGAACAATTCTTGATCTTTTTCTTTAGAGAATCATCCAAACTACTTTTCATATTTGGTATAATAAAAAAGTATTTCTTATAAAATTGGAAACTTTAATAAGTGATATAAAAATAAAATACTAAAACCAAAATATAAGGGAAAGAATCAAAAGTTTTGGGTAGAAGAGTTTGAGTGTAAATTTGAACTTTGACTTTACTAGTTGAGTGCCCTTGTTAACATTTTTGAATCTTTACTCTTTTTGTGTATAAAACAGAAGCAAACATACGTTTTCAAAAGATTATTTTAATGGCTAATTTAGAACATAGGAAAGAACGTGGTACCAAATAGACTGTCAGTAAATATCAACTAGATTCTCCATTCTCTATACCTTTATCTGTCTGGCATTTTGGATTTGGAACCTAGGGTCTTCATTGGTCTTTGAACTCTCCTATGTGTCTGTGCTTGTTATAACCACACAACCACTTGCTATATTTTCTTATAAGAGGGCTAAGTAAGGCTAGCTGTCTAGCTTCGACAATCCTGTGGTTAAAAATTTGAATGGGATATTCAGATTACGTCATGCATGACCTCTTCAAAAGCTGACATAGGACAATTCTACTTCTTCCCTCTTTGTTTTGTCAGTTTTCTAAAATTGCAATTCCCAGAGGTGGCAAAGATATAACTAAATGGTTACTTGCATACCATGTTCATGGACATATAAACTCACATAAACGTTTATTAGGAAAGTTTGAAAAGAAATAGCAAGAGCCTTTAAGCATCTTCTTGTATCTTGATACAGTAATCCCATGTTTAGGATATATCATTTCAAAATAATAAACAGGCTGGGCACAATGGCGCACACCTGTAGTCCCAGCACTTTGGGAGGCCATAGCAGGCGGATTACTTGAGGTCAGGAGTTTGAGACCAGTCTGGCCAACATGGCGAAACCCCCTATCTCTGCTAAAAATAAAAAAAATAGCTAGGCATGGTAGTGGGTGCATGTAATCCCAACTACTAGGGAGGTTGAGGTGGGAGAATTGCTTGAACCCAGGAGGCAGAGGTTAGAGGTTGCAGTGAGCCAAGATTGCACCACTGCACTCCAACCTGGGTGACAGAGTGAGACTCTGTTTTGATAATTAAAAACATAAACAAATGCATACTATACTTTAAATATAATTAATTTCAACTCTGTTTTCTTTCTAGGATTTTAAGGGATAAAGTGGGAATTTGGTTGCCTGTGTTCATTAAACTTATACCATTAGATATCCTTCAGCAGAAAGCCCAGTGCACGTCCTTCTTGGTGTTGATGATATGCAGGGCTCCCTGTATCTGATATAGTTTTCTTAATTATTGTGGTCTAGATGAGAGCTGCCATGTGATATAATGCAAAGATCCTGATCATTAGCATCACAAATGTGGATTTGCTTCCAGATGTTGACAAGAGACTGATTTGTGACCTTAGCAACATGCCTCCTCTGTTTATACATTCAATTTCTTTTATTTTTTATTTTTTTATTCTTTGAGATTGAGTCTCTGTCACCCAGGCTGAAG
>NW_016107456.1:4181286-4193544 GCF_001604975.1 Cebus imitator
ACATGCAGGTTTGCTTCATAGGCATATGTGTCCCATGGTGGTTTTAATGTTTTAGCTTTCTGTGCTGATTCCCTTGGGATTTCTAGGTAACGGCTAGGCTGCCAGATTTCCCACTCATCTATAGCCTCTTCAGAAAAGTCCTGTTGGCTGGAACCTTAGGTGTTCCCCACTTGGCATTGGGAGTGGGTATAGACATAGTGACAATTCTATCTTGTTTCCCCAAGAGTCATCATAATCATAATAGTATGAGGGCAGTTTAAGATGGAAGCTTTTGCAGAAAACATTTTCATAAAATAAAAGAAGTTTACAAAGTTTAGATAATTAAAAAAAATAATTTGCTGAATGAAAGGTTTTGCTAAAAAAGAGTTACCTATCCACAAAATCTGGAAAATACAGGAAAATAGAAAGATGACAAAAATAAGAATTCGTCTATTTTCTGACTACCCAAAGATAACCATTTGGTAGTATTTTTGTGTTTCCTTTTTAGGGTTGTCTGTGCATTTTCGTATAATTGAAATCTTGCTGTAAATATTGTCATGTATCTTGCCTTTTTTGCATGTAACCATAGAATATGCAGTCTTCTCATGTTATTAAAAACTCTTTGAAAAAATAGCTTTGAATGGCTGCATGATATTCCATTGAGTGGATATTAGATAATTTTTCATTTCAGTTATTTTCAAATCAATAGAAAACAGTATTGTTTTTCACCTGATTTTTTTAAATCTCTTGCCCTTTGTGTCTATATCACATATTCCACAGAGTATTTCCTTGTTCAGAATGTATATATATCAGGCTCAGGGAGGCAGAATTTTACTTTTATTCAATGTCTGTAATGACTCATGGTTAAATCTATAATGCATTCTAGTTATTTTAAAAAATGTTGTCTATATCTTCCGTTGGAAATAGAGAGGATGCAGCAGGCAGCACTGATGAGAAATATCACTGAAAAAGTGAAGTGACTGGTACATTGCTGATTTGGAACAAATGCTGATGACAAATAAAAAATGACCCTTGGGGGTAGTGCTAGAAATAGCTTATATTTTGTTTTAATTTTTGTTAAGAATTGGGATAAGTGGAATAAATAAGAAGCATGTTTCATTTTGTGGGTAATGCGAATGCAGACAAAATTGAACAGATTTTTCCTGTTCTCTGTCTCTAGCCATACTGGAACTTGTACTAATTTTCTGGAGTTGTTCACCCAGCACTTGCGATTGCTTTTAGCAGAAATGATCTCATTTCAGGAGCCTGTGAAGAGGAAAAGGAAATGTGTTCTCACGACTGTGAGTCAGTGTAGAGTGAAAGAAGCTGCAGAGAAGCTCTGCATGTGTCTGTGGGTATGGAATTGTACAGTCGTGTGTGTGTGTGTGTGTGTGTGTGGGTATGTGTGCAGGTGCACACACTGAGGTATGATGCATTTATGAGAACATGAAGTTGGAGAGGAGAATGGGAAAAATAATGGCATAGTTGAGTGAAACTTCTATTTAACTTGCTGAAGGAAGCCAATGCAAAGATGTACTCTGGGGCTCAAAAATTTTGGGGTGATGTGGCTTCGCTGTAGTTGGCAAGAAAATATCTAGTGGTTTTGGTTGTTAGGGAGTTCAGATGAGGAGTGGTGACCAGAGAAGCTTTGCAATTTTCTCAAGACTTTCAACTGAATTTAAATTAATATCTGTTCAATTGCAAAGTCCCTGCTCATTGCACTGAGCCGTGCACACCTGTCTGGGGTAGCATCTGTTGCTGGTTGGCAGGATATGGGTAGGTGATGTTGGTGTGCTGAACAACAGGCATGTAGCTCTCAGGACACTCTGAACTTTCAAAAACGGCAATCCAGCATTACCGTGCTTTCATTGTACACGCTCTAAGCTGTCTCCCCAAATACTCTTGGAGAGAAATGGGACTGCAGTGCTAGGACTCACCATCCTGATTAGCAGCTTGCTTTTGCATCTGTCAGATGAGGTGGCTCATTACCTGGAAATTATACTCAGCTTTCTGAATAAACAGAGTAATGGTAAAATAACTCCAAACAAAATTTATCCATTTATAACTTGGGCAGGTGTGTGAGCACACTTTATTTTCTTCTATTTTACGTTGTATGAAATTCAAACCAGAAGCCTACTCTTTGAGGCTTTAGCCGTGTTTTGTTTGGCAAGATAAAGATATTTATTCATGTTTAATAATTCATATTTAAGTATATGCTGTGTGCCAGATAGTATTCCAGGTAAGTGGGACCGCTGTGGGAAAAGGGGCTGAGGTCACTGCACAGAGAGTTTACAGTTTGGAGAAGAGGGAGGCAGTGCATTTGTGATTGAGTAATTGCAGATAATCTGCTTGGAAGAGAACAGTGGAGCAATGTGACACACACACATGCACAGACACACTCACACAGAGAAAGGATAAAGAGGTGGGGTGGAGATTGCCATAGTTCCTCTGGGGAGGTGACATTTGAGCCGACATTTGAGGTCCAGATGTCAAGAGAGAAGCTGCCACATCATGACTTGGGGAGGAGCTGGTTATTTTATTTTCAAGTTTTTGTTTCCTCCCCAAAACTTACTTCTTCCTCAGTCTTTCCCTGATCAAAATGGCACCACCGTCCATTTGGTTCTGAAACCACAAATCTAGGCAGTATCCCCAGTTTCTCATTCTTCGATTCTCCCTCTCACCCTCTTGGCTCCACCCTGAAAGGTATTCTTCTCTCCATCTCTGCTAGCAGCCACCGTCTCTCCCTGGACCACTGCCGTGGCCGCCTCATTTGTCCTCCTGCCTCCATTCTCATCTTTCCCCACGCCCTTCAATTATTCTTCATGCAGCTGTTAAGGTGTGCTGACCAATAGAGTAGCCACCAGCCACACATGAATATTTAAGTGAAAATTAAAAGAGAATAAAATTAAATATCCAGTTTCTGGGTCACACCAGTCACATTTTAGGTGCTCAGTAGCCACACATGGCTAGTGGCTACTGCACACAATGTAGATATAAGACCTCATTGCATAAAGTTATTTTTGAGAACCCTGAGGTAGAGTGATCTTTCCAAAATACACGCCAGCTCATGTCCCTTCCTGCTTAAAACCTCAAATGTTTTCATTGCTCACTTTAGAATAAAGCTCAAGTTCTTTTTTTTTTTTTTTTTTTAAGACTGAGTCTCACTCTGTTTGTTGTCCAGGCTGGAGTGCAGGGGTGCAGTCCGCGATCTCGGCTCACTGCAACCTCCACCTCCAGGGTTCAAGCGATTCTCATGCCTCAGCCTCCTGAGCAGCTGAGATCTGCAGGTGTGTGCCACCATGCCCAGCTAAGTTTTGTATTTTTAGTAGAGATGGGGTTTCACTGTGTTGGCCAGGCTGGCCTCGAACTCCTCACCACAAGTAATCTACCCACCTTGGCCTCCCAAAGTTCTGGCATTATAGGCATGAGCCACCATATATTCTGCCTGGATCTTTACCACCTGTCTATCCTTACCTTTGCCTTTCTCTTCTCTAACCATTACTTTCCAACTTCTTGTTTCTAGAACACAAAGAGACTCTTCACTACTTGGGGCCTTTGCAAGAGTTCACACCTTGAGTTTCCTCTGCATGGAATGCCATGTCTCCCCTCCCAAAACCCAAACAAATTATTTGTGTTGATGATTCCTTGTTGCCATTTAGATTTCACAATAAATATCACCACCTCTAGGAGGTCTTCTTTGACTACCATTCAGTCACTGTCATGTAACCGAGTTAGGTTGTCTGTGTACTCTGGTTACTTTCTGATATTTGGCTTATTCAGGTATTGTTAAATTGTCATCCGGTGTGTGCCTCAGCCTACAAATATGTGAGCTTCCAAAACACAAAGGCCTTGTCTGTCTGTTCAAGGCTATAAATAATCCCACAGCCCAGAACAGTGCTTACCTGATAGTAGGTGCCCAATTAATATTTGTTTTAGAAATGAATGAATCATTATAGGTAAGCAGCACTGCTCTAGCCCATATGGTTCTTTAGTGTGAGTTAGAAAAAGGTCCCTTGGGTCTAAGTCACTGTGTGTAGTGGCAATCCCATACAGCGGAGCCTGGTATCCCTGGGTAGGGGAGTTGGGGGATAGGTAGGGAATCTTTCTAGGAAGAAGGAATACCAAGTGCAAAGTAGTTGAAGCAGGAATATACTTGATACATTTGAAGCCAAAACAACAACAACAAAAAAGTCTGGTATATTTGGAGCAGTTTGTGAGGGTGAACACAGAATGGGGGAAAAAAAATGGAAGAAATGGGCAGGGGCCAGATCACATGAGGCCCAGAAGGTAGTGGTAAAAAATTGCATTTCATTCCAAGTAAAGGAGGGAGCTGTTGGAGGATTTTAAATGGGGAAGAGACATCTGATTTGTGATTTATTTATTCTTACAGTTTTACTTCTTTGCCTTTGTGGCTAAATCTGCTTTAACATTTTTCTCTGGTATATGATTTGGGGAAAGTTTTAGTTTTAAGACTAGTTTTCTCAAGGGGTGGGGACTTACTTCCCTGAAGACTGAAAACCCTTCAAACAGCACTTTCAGATGCAGCAATTAGGTTCCAAACACACTTTGACTCTTCTTTCAAGTGCTTTCTGACATGCCTTCCTGCTAACTTGGAAGGTTAAAATCTTTGGCTCTCTCCTAAAGGTGAACAGAAGTGCAGACCAAAACTAATTAGGAAAAATTCAAGGGAGTTGATTGTGGCCATTTGTTCGGGTTTTGAAATGCAAATAAAAATTGTGCACAGCACTTTTCTTGCAATGGGGACACCCCTTCAGCCTGGTGTTTGGTGTTAGAATTTGTCTGCCTGTGAACATGAAAGTGTGACCTCCACGTGGAAACGCATTATGAACACAGCTTGAATCTGTAACTTGCTGTTGTCTCCATTTCTTCTCTGGAGACCAAAGGAAAAATGCACCCAGTTCCTCCAAAGTATTTGACCGTATTACAACGTATCTAAGATGCTCTAAAGAAACAGAGGCACCATTAGTTAGGTTGCAGCTTTCTGAGAACAACAATATAAACATTATAAGTACACATCAATAGTAAGAAGAGCCTCAATTTCAGGGAAGTTAAAATGTGAAGCAAAGCATCTTTCCATCCATCCTAATCATCTGTCTTCTGTCTGGGGAGCAGAGGCTAAGACTGGATTGCTATATTTCAAATGCATTAAATGCAATCTCATTTAATCCTCATGATGATTCTTGAGGGGGGTGCTAGCATTACCCCCATGCTCTATATAAGGGAACTGAGGCACAGAGAGGTTATGTAACTTGTCCAGGGTCACACAACTACTAAGTGCCTGGCCCAGGATTTCAACACAACCTGTCTAGCTCCAGGATCTAAATAACCACTGTAGTGTGAGAAAATGTGCTAATTTGATACTGGCTGACCATCAGCCAATTAATAGTCATCCTTCTTTGCTTCTCAGTGTAAAAGCACAAGTCTGGATCCAAATCCTTGACTGGTAGTTACCTAAGACTGATGTTATCGTAGTGTTTGACTCTTGATTTGAAACACAGGTCTATATCCCGAGGTTTATTTTCATAATTTTGTAATTATGATCCTGATGCCCTGGGGGTTGCCTTGTACCTCAACTAAGAAGGCACATGCTAACTTCTTGCTCAAGAACAAGCAGGGATTGAACTGCTGCGCTGGGAGGGTGGGGCTGAGACCATGTAGAAGGGACATTTGTCAAAGGTAGCAAAGCCCACTGATTAACCAGGCCTGCTCTGGAGCAAGGCTGTCTGGAGGCAACCTTCATCTGCTGCTTTTGAGCTCTGTGACCTCAGGAAAGTTTCCTAGCTTTTCTGAGTCTGTTTCCTCATCCCTACAATGGGTTTCACAGGTTCTCAATCTTTTATATGCAGTCCTTGGGGCCAAATGTGCTCTGATTTAGATTTACTTAACTTTTAAAAGAATGCAATGTAGTAAATGTACCACATTTATTAATAACATATCTCAGCAGGGGCTGGGATAGCACTCTTAAGCATGTTGATATGTTTGTAGCAAAAGTATGAATATTAGTAAAAAGGAGATATTTAAAAACCGTTAGTCAATACATATCACTTGAACGCAAATCTTAGCACCAAATAAGTTTGCACCAAACCTAAGAAAAGATCTTTTGTTTTTCAAAGCTTTCGAGGATTCAGAATTCTTAGATCAGGATTTGTGCATCTGCCCCTGCCCTGTAGGTTGATTTTATGGCTTACATGGAGGTAACGTCTTTACCTAGCACATCCCATAGTGCACAGCGAAGCACTCAGTAATGTCACCTGTAACTGTTGGTACATGCTTGTTCAACTCATCATTGTTGAGCATAGTAGAGCTGGCCAAGGGACCCGTGGTACTGGCTGGACTTTGGCCACCTTGTGGGCATAACTGCTAGATTCTGAGGCTCTGATCTGGAGCCCAGAGTACCTGGCTGCTCTTAGAACCCAGGACCCTCTCTTCTGACTTGCACCAGCATTTTCACTGGCTTTCGGTTTTTCCGGTAAAGAAGGAAGGAAATGAATCGGAAGAATGCGTTCCCATCCTACCCCTAGGTGGATTCATCCTTTCTGCTGGATCTTTTCTTTTTTATGGCTATAAAATGAGGGGAATATTGAGAACAACCACCACCAAAAGAGCATTTTCCTTTAGGCAAAAGAGTACGTGTGACACCCCATTAACGACAAGTGACATCTTCTTCCATCTAGTGGGAATCAACACAGTCTTCACGTTAACCAGTCATCGCCGGTGCCTGAAGCGGATGATGACTTGTCAGTTTCCATCCTGTCAGTCATTTTCAGGCAAACTGTGTGTGTGGATTCTACATGGACACGGTCGAATGTTCACAACACCATTCATGTCTCTGTAAGTGCCTGATGGGTCCTCTGCAACTAGAACACAGATGTAGGAGGGTCTCAATGGGGCAGATTGGAGGGCTGGAGATCTGAAGGCTTGTGAGGACAGACAGAACGTGGACGGAAGAGGCAGACAGACCTTGGCCCCGGGGCCCTGGCCTGCCATTTGCTGGCTGTGAGACTTCGGCCAGTGTCCACAAGCCTGTTTCCTTGAGCATTGAGCTAATAGTAACTCCTTACCTCACTGGGTCATCGTGAGGAGTAAATGAATGATGCATATGAAAGTGATTTATCAGCGTGGAGCTCCAGAAAATGCCATTTGTCTTCAGCAGACTTTTGATTTCCCACAGAGCCCATTTTCATAACTCGCAGCCGTTCCTCTTGTGTCCTGGTACCCTTCTGCATATAAGTCTCTCAGTTAAGTGTCCACTTATTAGTTAATTTGGAACTTTGCCAGTTTGTGTGTTCAACTACACATTTGTGTCCTCACCTACTCACCCATCCATCTCTCTCTCCTTTGGATCCCTGTTGTGTGCCTAGTATTAAGCTAGGTTCTAGGATACAATGGTGAATCAGATAAGAATAAACCTTTCCCTAAAGGAGCTCACAGGCTAAGGGAGAAACAGGTCCACAGATGAGTGGAATCGGGTGGCCACTGTTGCTCTCACACAGGAGTGGGCTATAGGCAATGGGATGTGAGAGGAGAGAACCCCAGCTTTGTTAAGGGTTGCAGTAGAGGTGGAGAGAAGAGCTAAAGGAAGTCCTCAGAAAGAATTTGAAGGCCTGAATGTAGACTTGAAAGGGGGATGGACATACCCAGGAAAGGAATAGCATGTGACAGCCTTCCACGATCGGGGGCTGAATGTAGGAGTCCGTTCTGGCTGGGGCAGAGGGTATTTAGGGGAATTTGCCTTGGCAGCTATAAGGTGTGGGAAGCAAGCTGGTGCCAGGTGATAGGAATTCACAAGCACAGACTGCAAGTCCTGGACTTTATCCTGATGTCCATGATCAGGTAGCCAGCATTGACTGAAGTTTAGGGCAAGAATGTTTCAGCCTTTGGTTTGAGTTTTGGAATTTCTTCCTGACATCTGGTAGGGGAGTGGACTTGGAGGGGGCAAGGCTGAAGGAAGGCAGGTAGGCCAGGGAGGTGGCTGCTGCAGTGGTCCGAATGGTAGCCTAGGAGGGAAGGAAGCATCATGGAGGCTTTGGGGAATACAGATGACACAAAAGTATTAGGGGGCTGGTAAATGGGATTCGTCACTGTCTTAGGTTCCTAGGGCTGCTGTAACAGATTACCGTCCATTTGGTGGCTTAAAACAGTACGGATTTGTTCTCTCACAGTTCGAGAGTCCACAGTCTGAAATCAAGGTGTCAGCAGGGCTGCTCTTCCTTGGAGGCTGTAGGGGACCATCTGTTCCTCATCTCTTCCAACTTCTGGTGGCTGTCAGCATTCTTTGTGGCTGCATCATTGTATTCTCTGCCCTGGTCTCTACCTGGCCTTCTTTTCCATGTGTCTGTGTCTTTTCCTTTTTTTTTTTTTTTTTGACAGAGTTTCACTCTTACCCAGGCTGAAGTACAGTGGCACGATCTTGGCTCACGGCAACCTCCACCTCCTGGGTTCAAGCAGTTCTCCTGCCTCAGCCTCCCGATTAGCTGGGATTACAGGCACACACCACCAGGCCCAGCTAATTTTGAATTTTTTTAATAGAGCAGGGTTTCACCGTGTTCGTCAACCTGGTCTAAAACTCCTGACCTCAGGTGATCTACCCACCTTGGTCTCCCAAAGTGCTGGGATTACAGGCGTAAGCCACCTCACTGGGCCCTTCTTCTGTTTTTTGTAAGGATACTTGTTACAGGATTTAGGGCTGACCTTGGGAAACCAGGATGATCTCATCTCAATACCTTAAATTAATTATACCTGCTAAGACCCACTTTCCAAATAAAGTCAGATTCACAGGTTCAAGAGATTAGGAGATGGACATATCTTTTGGGGGCCACCGCTAAACCCACTGCAACCACCCAAGGGGATGGAGCAGCTCCTGTTCTCAGGGTGTCTTTAAGTAGCTATAAGAAGAAGGGCTGAGCTTTTGCACAAATGTCACAGCAAACTTGAACAAACTCATCGTCTGCTGAAGAGTCATATCACCTCTGCACAGTGCCTTTCCAAAGTCTGATGAGTAGATAATGCCAGACTAAATGCCTCTCTTAAAGAAGTTGTTGTAAAAGCACAACAAATGGAAGTTAAAGCAGAGGAACTCTTTCGAAATAAAGTAGAAATTCAAGTGACTGTTATTTGCAGAGAATCTAATTTTCTCTGACAGTTCCGCAGGTACATTGAAACAATCTCTTAAGGAAAATGTGTTTTCTGAGGGAATTTCTCCTTGAATCTTACAAACTTTTCTCTGCCTGGTGATCACATACAATGGAATGAACTACAGCCTTGCTCTATTTTTTTTCTCCTTGTTTGTGCCCAGTTGCTGTTAATAATGTTGGCAGAACTCTGTTGCTGGGGAAGCAGCACCATTTTTATGTGGTTCACATGTGATTGCTGTTGACACCCAAGTGATGACGCTGTAAAACCCACTGTCTTGTATGTTGGGTGCATGTTCGCGGACTCTCTACTCTAAGTTGGGCAGTACTTTCTGCTGCAGATGGAGCGACCAAATAGACACAGTCCTGCTTCTGACTTTCAGTCTTCTGGGGGAAATGGACGGGCACACAGCTGTGACAGCTCGTGTGACATAGGGTATTGAGAGCTATAATAAGAGAGCAGGAGGGACTGAGGGAACACAGAGGCGAGAGGAATTTCTACAAAAATAGATATAGAAATAACCAATAAATTTATGAAATGTTACCAACTTCGTTGGACATCAGGCATGCTAATTACAGTAAGTTACTATCTTCACTTGTCAAACTAGGCAAGATATAAAATGAAAATGGTATAATATCCAATGTTGGCAAGCATGTTAGGAAATAGTCTCATACGCTGGTGGTGGGTTTGTACAAGCCTTCTGGAAGCCAATTTGATGAAACGTTCAAATGACCCCAAAAGGCAAATCAATTCATATGTCACTTCCTTTCTCTGGTATTCTTAAGCTTCTCAGTTCCCCCAGCTGCTCTTGGCTATTCCCATCGAGGTTCTTACCACATGGAACTAGAAGGACCTGTCTGGGTAGCCTTCTTCCCCACAGGACTGCGACCACAGCTTCTGTCTTCTGCAGTGTTTAGTGCCGCACTTTGCGGCACCTTCTTGCCTTGTAATAGCTTTAAGATCAAATGCTCATTGAATGTTACTGTTGTAGAATTTTCCTAGCTTTTCTTTGAAAGTTCATTTTTATGTATCAAATTTAGGATTGTGTTTTCAGGATCCCTTCTCCACTGTCCCTGAAGAAAAATAAATGGGGGTATTGTTTGGACTATCTTAAATGTATAGATGAATTTAAAGAAAATCAGACCAGACACAGTGGCTCATGTCTGTAATCCTGGCACTTTGGGAGGCCGAGGTGGGCAATCACGAGGTTGAGAGATTGAGACCATCCTGGCCAACATAATGAAACCCTATCTCTACTAAAAATACAAAAACAATCAGCTGGGCATGGTGGCACGCGCCTTTAGTTCCAGCTCCTCAGGAGGCTGAGGCAGGAGAATCACTTGAACCTGTAAGGCGGAGGTTGCAGCGAGCTAAGATCACTGCACTGTACTTCAGCCTGGTAACAGAGCAAGCCTCCATCTCAAAGAAAAAGAAGGAGAAAAGAAAAAATTAACATCTTTGTCATATTAAGTTTTTCCATCTGTGAGCTTCATGTGCTTCTATTTGTTGAAGTTTTATTTTATGGCTCTCAGTTAAGTTTAGTAATCTTTTTGCAAGTACTGAATCTTTCTGGTTAAGATTTTGGAGATGTTTTTATACAGTGATATGCTGGAGTCAGCCTGGTACCTGTTCATATGAGCTGACTATTAAATTTTCATAACTTCCATGAGGTGTTTGTTAAGCACAGGCATTCTTAAACTTATAGAAACCTACAACTATAAACACTATGTGTAAAAACAAAGATAATTTTTAAAACTCATGACTTCCTAATTTTACTAGTTTATCATTTAAACTCTGGAAGTTACTTATATCTATTCTGTATCTGTAAGTTGGAAACACTGTGTAATGGTATCTCATTGCATATCTGCCTTCAGTGGTAACATGCTGGTCATTTGAAATAGATCATTGTGGGATTACTTAAGCCACAGAAAGCAGCAAATGCTATAAGTCTGAGCTTTCTTTCCCAGAGGACTTGTTGTGAACATTTGCAGTCACACCTCTGTCTATATATGAGCATCTATTTATATCATTTTGTGTGTGTGTATTTATGGAATAGGATGTCTTCTTCCCTGGCTTTATCTTTCCAAATTGGTTGGTGGGGTTATATGAAAAAGTAGTGAGTTTACTAATTTACTTTTATGCTGGATATCTTACTGAATTTGAGTATAAATGACAATAATTTTTCTGTTGAAAACCTTGGATTTAGTAGGTAGATAATCACTTTAAAATAATAATTGAATATTTTACTAAGAATTTAAATCAAGAATGGATATTCTAATCAAATATACTTTGGCATCTGTTGATATGAGTTTTAACTTAAAATATATTCCTCTTTGCATTAAATATATTAATTGATTTATGAATGCTGAAATATCCTTGTGTTGTTTAAACTTTGGCCTCATGGTCAGATAATACAGCATAAAATCATTTAAAAATTTATCTGGTGATGGTTCTTTGTGGCCTTATTGTTATTTTAATCATCATTGAAAAAATACTCAAAGCATTGAAAAATAATTAATTCCAAGTAGGGAGAGAGGGTTGATATATGTCTTTAAATCAATGTTACTAATTATGTTAGTCATGACTTTCTTATTTAAATTTTTCCTTTTTGATCTGTTAGGACTTAGAGAGGTGTGATTAAATTCTCAAACTATTACTGTATTTTTGTTGATTTCTTGGTTTCTAACAATTTGCTTTCTATATTTCAATGTATTGCTGCTTGCTGCAGAAAAGGTCATGATAGTTAAAGTATTTCTTTGTGAATCACACCTTTTATCAATGTAAACAAGCTTTTTTGGTATTATTTAATGACTTTGAATTTTACTTTGATATGGATATTGGTACATCTGTATTTTTTTTTCTATTGACATTTTCCTATTAAATCCACCCATGCTTTCAAATTTAACCTTATGGGAATCTGCTTGCTTAAGATCACATCTGATGAACAATATTTCGATATATTTTGATTTTTGACTCAGTCTGTGAGACATTTTCTTTTGCTGGAGAAGTTAAGGCAATGTATAGTAATGTCATAACTACTATATTATATCTGACTTTCATCTCACTTAGTGCTTTCTATTTCTTATGCTTGGTTTTTTTTTTTTTTTTTTTTTTTTTTTTTTTTCG
>NW_016107456.1:4193565-4200402 GCF_001604975.1 Cebus imitator
TTTTTTTTTCGATGCCACAGGTTGGAGAGATGTGAGTCCCCTGTGGTTCTTATGCTTGTTTTTGAATTTGACTTCCTCCCTAATTCCCTACAGGCAGTAGGTTGCAGGGGCTGGGTACCTACTGCCTGTTTTTGACAGCACACAGGTTAAGAATGGTGGATTTGCATTTTTAAAGGGTTTCAGAACAAAACAAAGAACAGACAGCAATAGCTGGATGTAGCCCGAAAGCCTGAGCTCTTTGCTGTTTGGCCCTTAGAGAGCATGCTGATTCTGTGATTAGTAATTAGGTTTTCATATTATAGCCTGCTTTTGGTTTTAGTCTTGGATACATTTAGCTGCCATAAGTATGTGTCTAAATTTGATCTTTCCTAGAACTTATTACTAATTGCCTTCAAAATATAAAGTATCTTACTGGCTTTCCCCTGTGCAGGGAGGGTGGGTAGCATAGTTTTACCTACCCTCATGTTATATGTAAAATTTCCAGTGTTGCAGAAGAAGTAGCACTTGGATAGAAATTCTCTCAGCAAGGCAATTTACTTCTATAGAAGGGTGCATCGCACAGATGGAGCAATGATGAGCACACAACTGGACAAGGGAGGGGAAAGGGTTCTTATTCCTGATGCAGGTAGCTGCTACTGCTGTGTTGCTCCCCTATTGGCTAAGGCTAGACTGCACAATCTAAGCTGATTCCGATAGGCTATTTTAAAGAGAGCAGGGGTACAACAATTTGGAGTGGTGGGGTGGGTAGCTTGGTGGGAAGGATGGTTACAGGGCAGGTCAGAGCAGTTGACCTGGGGATACCGAGGTCAAAGCAGATAACCAGGGCGGGTGACTAGAGCAGGTGACTGGAATGAGTCAGGATGGAGCAGGGGACCTGGGAGAACAGATGTGAACTACCAATTAGAACTGGTGGAAAAGATTGTTTACTGAAACTACAAGGAAATTAAAACTTTAAAATGGAGAATGAAAGAATAAGAGAGCTGAACATACTGACATACTGATTTTTTGAAGAGAAACTTGGAGTTCTCTATATCTAACACTCATACAAGCCTCATTCATTTTCTCAGTTGCTGACGGCAAGTATGGGATTTTTATCCATGTTTCTAATTCAATAATTATTATTTAAACTTATATCTCTCTATATCTTTTACAAAGAAGTATTTATAGCATTTATATGCTGTTAATAATTGTATTTACATCAATATTTAAGAAAATTTTATACTTAATTTGAGCACTCACTGCCAACCTTTAGAAATGTAACTACCCACGTTTTATTTTTAAAAAACAACCCCATTTAATTAGGTGGTGGCTTTTTTTTTTTTTTTTCCCTGAGACAGACTCTAGAATCTGGCTCTGTTGCCCAGGCTGGAGTGCAGTGTCACGATCTCGGCTCACTGCAACCTCCACCTCCCGGGTTCAAGCAATCCTCCTGCCTCAGTCTCCTGAGTAGCTGGGATTACAGGCACTCACCACCATGTCTCACTAATTTTTGTATTGTTTTTATTAGAGACAAGATTTCATCATGTTGGCCAGGCTGGTCTCGAACTCCTGACCTCAAGTGGTACACCCACCTCAGCCTCCCAAAGTGCTGGGATTATAGGCGTGAGCCACTGCGCCTGGCTTGATTAGGCATTTCTTTTGGTACTTGGCAGAGAGAGGTGGTAGATGGTGGTGGTAGTTTTTCTGTACATCCTTCCTGAGTCCTTCTGCATTTATAAATACCTTTCTGCTTCTTCCATAAGCGAACGGAGTGCTTTAAATCCAGCAGATAATTAGTTATTAGCATTTTCAGCCCAGTATTGTTGAGAAATCTGAGATCAGTCATTTACTTATATAAACGTTTGTCAATATAAATGTCTTCTTTTTCTTTTTTTATGCCTGGAAAAATATTATTCAGGATGTTTAGGACATTCAATATAACTTATTTTTATTTATTTGCTATTTTTTATTTTTCGAGTTGGAGTCTGTCTCTGTAGCGCATTGGCACAGTCTTGGCTCACTGCAACCTTTGCCTCCCGGGTCCCAGTTCAAACAATTCTCCTGCCTCAGACTCCCCAGGAGCTGGGATTATAGGCACGCACCACCATGCCTAGCTAATTTTTGTATTTTTAGTAGAGACCAGGTTTCACCATGTTAGCCAGGCTGGTTTCAAACTCCTGACCTCATGATCCACCCACCTCAGCCTCCCAAAGTGCTGGGATTACAGGCCTGAGCCACTGTGCCCGACTGTGGTATAGCTTATTTTTAAATCTTTTCTAATTTTTTTATTAAAAATTTTTTTTTTTTTTAGGTTTTCTTATCGTCCATATCATCTGTGTAACATACTCCCCTTGTCTTTCATATTTATAATTTACTTTTTGGCCATTTTACTATTGCGAGCTTTCTCTCTGCACTGGTACCTGTAACAAAAGGCTTACCCAATATGGTAAAGTGTCAGTGCTCTTTGATCTCTCTATGGATATTCTGCATTTATTATCTTATTCAACATTAATGCCTCAACTAATGATAGGAAGATATCAGCCCTGTAAATAACTCAAAAGATGTAGAAGCTGAGAGTTAATTTTGCATCTTGACTCTTTTGGATATAGTACCTAGATTAGTTTTCTACTGCTGCTCTAAGAAGTTACCAAAACCTTAGTGGCTTAAACCAACACAGATCTGTGTGCTTACAGCTCTGGAGGTCAGAAGTCTAAACTCAGCAGGGTGACAGTGGGACTGTGTTACTTCTGGAGGCTTTAGGGGAGAATCTGTTTCCTTGCCTTTTTCAGCCTGCATTCCCGGGCTCATGGCCTTAGGTCATTCCAGTCTCTGCATCCGTCAGTATGCCTCCTTCTCTGACCCTCCTGCCCTGCTCATTGACTTATGAGGGGGTTTGTGATTACTCAGGCTCTTCTCTTCGCTCAAGATCCTTAGCTTCCTACATCTGCAGAGTCCCTTTTGCTGTGTGAGGTAGCATATACTCAGGTTCTGGGGATTAGAATGTAGATATTTTTAGGGGCCCATCTTTCAGCTGACCATAGTACCCTTCCCCAGTGAGTGTGGGGGCCCCCTTCCACATTCTTCTCCTTTAGAAGGCAGTTGAGTCAGTATCTTTTCCTCTCCCCTGCCCCAAAGGAGTACACCCCCACATCTTTGCTCATTTCTATGAAGCATCTGTGATGTGGAAGAACATTGTGTTAACCTTTTCTTCTGTTCCAGGACACTCATTTTACTTCCCTCCAGTGAAATGTAGCTATAATCTTTCTTCTTAGGGACTTAATTCCTATTGTCCTTATTGAACCAGCACACAATTGTACATAATAACTAAAATATACAATGTCTCTGAACAAGGGTATCACAGTATGGAGGTCTGCTTGGATTGAGGGTTAAATAAGGTTTTATGTTTTTGGAGAACCAACAGAACCATAGCAATCTTTATCACTACCTTCTTTTCTTCTTAATTTCTGGAAAGTTCTACACAGCACTGCTTCTGTATTCCATAGTTCGGCTCCTTACGGCATTAACATTTTCTTATCATCAGTTGGATTCCAAACAGGCTTTTCTTTATTTTAATTACCTATCTTTAGTTTTTTTTCCAGCTTTTAAAACCAGATCTCTTTTTATTTGTTTATCTCAGTTTTTTAAAAAGAATTGTTTTTCATGGTGGAAACCAGATTTTCTTGAATTTATGAACGCAAAGCAGATAGTCTGAAATTTAATAGCATTTCATGCAGTAAATCATCTTAGAAAAATATCTATTGTCTTCAGACTTCTTTCTTGTTGAATTTACAAAATACCTTCCTAGGCCCCGTATTGGTTATAGTTTTTCATTTTTAGTGATTTATAAATGGGAACAGCTATACGTGTCTGGGTATATTCTCTCAACATAGGGAAATGAATTATTTAGGGTACTTCTTACTCTCTGCTCTGGTGCCGTTTACGACATCCTTGTATCACTGTGGCAGCTGCTGCTTCTATTTCCCGCTGGTTGTTTAGCAGCCCAGTTGTTTAAGGGCCATGTGTGTATACGTGTGTGCACCTGTGTGCATGTACATAGTGCGATCCTAATTCTGGGGGCAGAGGAAATAGTGACAGATGCAGGCTGGTGACTACACATATCCAGAGAGAGGGTATACTTCTATTAACCTGACTAGATGAGATATTTTGCTATTGCTAAGGTCTAATATTCGTGTCCCTTGAAAATTCATGTTGAAACTTAATCCCCAAAGAAACAGTGTTAAGAGATAGGGTCTTTAGGAGGTTCTTAGGTCATGTGGGCTCCATCTTCATGAATGGACTTAGTGCTTATATAAAAGGGCTAGAAGGGGCTTGTTAGGTCCTCCAGCTCCCCTTCCACCATGTGGGGACACAGCAAGAAGGTGCTGTCTCAGAAGGAGAAAGCAGGTCCTCACCAGACACCGAACCTGCCAGCACCTTGATCTTGGACTTCTCAGCCTCCAAAACTGTGAGAAATGAACTTCTATTGATACATTACCCAGTCTAAGGTATTTTGTTGTATCGGCAGACATGGACTAATAAATCAGTCAAAATATTTATTAAAATCGACATATGATCTAGTTGGTGACTGTATATGAGGGAGTTCCTAGTAGCTAGTAAGTGGCTTGGGTGGTCAGTGTCCAGACTTGCTAATTCAGACTTAGGTCACCTAAGAACCCAGGCACTCTTTGTCAGTAGATGATGGGAGGGACAAGGTGTCTGAAAAGGGGGTCAGCCCTTGGAGATGAGAGTAACATTGTTCTAGGAATCTAGGCATGGCATGGGATGAGATGAGCTGGCAAAGTCCCTGATGAGGAGTGAGTCCCTCATGGAAGATTAGGCCTTGTCCATTGTCAGCTGGTCTATTTCTCTGCCTCCTGCACTTGTTTTCTCTTGGACTCCCCCCTTAGGACTTAGGAAATCTTTCTGCAAGTTGCAACCAATGTCAGCTGTTCACAGAGCCAAGGAAGGGCTTGTGCATGGGTCCTGGCCTTAAAGAAGGGAGCAAAGCCTCCTTGGGGTAGGCATTAGTGGCAGCTAGAAACAAGGAGGATTCAAGCAGAAGGTGAAAGTCAGCCTGAAACCCTGGGGTTTTGCTATTTTTTTCCAGTTGCCTTACCTGTGCTGGAGTTTGAGGGGATTTGGCTTTATTGTACAGTAGAGGCCAGTTATGGCATCTCTCTGAACCTCTGTTTTCTCATTTGTAAAATGGGGATAAGAGCAATACCTATCTTCAAGGGCTGTTCTGTGGATTAAATGAGATGATGCATGGAAAGCACCCATCTCAGTCCCTGCCACAGGAAGCTATGCTCAGCCACATCTGGTTTTCTTTTCTTTTCCTTAACTTCAAGATATTCTGCTTAGTTTAAGGCTAGAAATTAGTTACATCTTTTGGTGATTGTTTCTCTAACTTTTTATTATTATTTAATTTAGCAAGTACTTACATGGCACTTTCTATGAACCAGGTACTATTCTAAGCACTTAAGGTATATGAACTCCCGTAATCTTCATAAGAACGCTATGATGGTACTATTTATTTTGTAAATAAGAAAGTGGCATGGAAAGCTTAATGAACCGGCCGGGTGCAGTGGCCCATGCCTGTAATCCCAGCACTTTTGGAGGCTGAGTTGGGTGAATCATGAGGTCAAGAGATTGAGTGCATCCTGGCCAACATGGTGAAACTTCGTTTCTACTATGCAAAAATTAGCTGGGCGTGGTTGCACGCACCTGTCGTCCCAGCTACTCGGGAAGCTGAGGCAGGAGAATCGCTTGAAGCTGGGAGGTGGAGGGTTGCAGTGAGCTGAGATCATGCCACTGCACTCTAGCCTGGCAGCAGAGTGAGACTCTGTCTCAAAAAAAAAGAAAAAAGAAAAAAAAATGCTTAATGAACCTGTACAAACACACCCTACTACGCTCAAACCCAAGCAGTCCAGTTTCAGTTTACTTTTAACCATTAGTTAGGGCATTGAGTACAATTAAGTTACATTCTATAAAGGAATAGATGAGAAATGAGTTGGGAAAAGATACTGGGTAAACTGAAACATTTAATTTAAGACAGAAAGTGGGAATACTAAGTGAGTTCAGGGGGTGGAGATTGCATCATATTATTATCATTGATCAATGCATATTGATTTTCCAGGCAAATACTGAGCTATATTAGGGCTGCAAAGGCAGAGTTGCCACCTTGAAAAAGTGGGTGTCTCTCAGGAGGACGTTCATAAGTTAACAGCTGAGGGGTGTTAGGTTGGGTAACAATACACGTTGGTGTGCTGGGGTTTGTGTCTGTTGTTCCCCAGTATAATTATTAGCAGCAGTCCTTTTCTCTCTTAAAAGTATCCTGGTGTAGATGATAAATTCTGTGATCCCCTAGTAAAGGAGTAGAGGGAGGTGCAGGGGACAATGTGGAGGTGAGAACACTGTCCTAGCCCATGTCCTGTAGGGTTGGTGAGGTCACGTGGCACCCAGGCATCATTTTTCTATCTGCAAATGATTTGGTTGGATCAGACACTTTCTATGTTTGTCTGTAGGTCTCCTTTCTTCCTTCCTTTTCTTCCCTTCTCCACTCCCCTCCCCTTCCCTTCCCTTCCCTTCCCTCCCCTCTGCTCCCCTCTCTTCCCTCCCCTCCCCTCCCCTCCCCTCCTTTCTTCCCCTCCCCTCCCTTTTTTCCTCCCTCTCTTTCCTTTCTCTCCTCCTTACCCCTCCCTCTCTTCCCTCCCTCCCTTGTTTCCTCTCTTCCTCCTTCCCTCCCTACCCCTCCCTCTCCTCCCTTCCTTCCTTCCTCCCCTGCCCTCCCCTTCCCTTCCCTTCTCTCCTCTTTCCCTTCCTCCCTCTCTCCGTGCCTCCCTCTGTTCCTGCTCCCCC
>NW_016107456.1:4201012-4226611 GCF_001604975.1 Cebus imitator
CAGCTTCTCACTTGCAGAACTGACACCCCTTTTCCATGCCTTGCCTCACCCTGTGTCATTGTCTCCATTAGAGAGCATCTGATGTCAGCTTGGGCTGTGAGAACCAAGGGACAGTCTAAATGTGGAAGAATCAGAAGCTTTCCCTTATTCCCAAGGAGAGAAAGTGCGCTCTGGCGTCTCTCTCCTGCAGCTTCTCCGATATAGAAATCAGTAAACAAAGACTGAGTCTCCCGGTCTTTCAAAAAGAAATACAGTAGCAAATCAGTGTATCATATTAAAAATACGTTTACTTTACTACAGCTATATGAAAAATTTTTGTAAATGTTTATGAGCAGGTGATGTTTACGAGGCCACTAATTAGGCTGGCTTGCCCTGTACTGCTGCGAATGTCCACTCCACCTTTGGCATGATTCATTGTTCTGTTTCATTGATCTGTAGTTAATCACTTCTAGGTCGATTTTTCCCCATGAAATGAGCTGGGAAGTTCAGGCATGCTCAGGGCAGCTTATGATGCTGTTCTAGGTGTCTCTAAAATTTAATGACACAAAAGTCACTTGGAGAGCTTGTTAAAAATATGCAGTCTCCATGGTTGAATCCCCCAGTGAAGCTGTTCCTTTAGTTCTGGGTTTGACTCAGAAATATGCATTTTCAATGGGTGGTTTAGATTCAGGTGTTGTGGGCACTGGGGTGTTTGGTGAGTTGCATGCTTTTCACCACTGAATGAAGGAACACTCATTTGTGGATTCAAAGACGATACCCTGGACTCAGTTAATGTGCCTCCTAGATTCACTGGGCTCACCTGTTCCCCAAGCCCTGACTTCTTGCCCAGTGCACAGTCCTGACCGCTGCTGCTGTCGCCTGTATTCCTAATAGCACTGACCATCTCACTTCCCCTATGGGAGAAGGCGAGACTTTGTCACAGTCTCTACTGCCATCATCCCCAAAGTGGGAGCTGCAGAGTCTTTGGTGCCTAGGTGTGTTAGGCCATTCTCACATTGCTGAAAGAAATATCTGAGGCTGGGTAGTTCATTTAAAAAAAGAGATTTAGCCAGGCGCAGTAGCTCATGCCTGTAATTCCAGCACTTTGGGAGGCAGGCAGATTATGAGGTCAGGAGATCAAGACCATCCCAGCCAACATGGTGAAACCCCATCTCTACTAAAAATAGAAAAATTAGCTGGGTACAGTGGTGCCCACCTGTAATCCCAGCTATTGAGGCAGAAGAATCGCTTGAACCAGGAGGCGGAGGTTGCAGTGAGCCAAGATTGTGCCACTGCACTTCAGTCTGGCGACACAGAGAGACTCCATCTCAAAAAAAAAAAAAAAAAAAAAAGAAAAAGAAAAGGTATTTAATTGGCTTATGGTTCTGTAGGCTGTCCAGAAAGCATGGTGCTGGCATGTTCTTGGCTTCTGGGGAGGCTTCAGGAAGCTTATAGTCATGGCAGAAGGTGAAGGGGGAGCAGGCGTTTCACATGCGAGAGCAGGAGCAAGAGAGAGAGTTGTTGGGGGAGGTGCCATAAACTTTCAAACAACCAGATCTTGTGAGAATTCAATCACTATTGTGAGGAGAGCACTGAAAGGAGGGGCTAAACTATTCATGAGGATCCCACTCCCCATCATCCAGTCACCTCCCACTTGGTCCCACCTCCAACACTGGGAGTCACAGTTCAATGTGAGATTTAGAGGGGATGACATCTAAACTGTCTCAACCAAGTCTGGGCAGACAGTGCTTGGAAAAACCCCATACCACGGGGTGAGATCTGGCCTTTCCCACGGCTGCAGGGAGGAGCTTGAGCATCACCACCTGTACATGCAGAAGCGTTAACCACCTGTGTGGGGTAAGTTTTAACCAGAGGGCCAGGAATGAAGGCAGCAGATAAATTCCTCTCCGGTCCTCTCCCATGAGGGAATGCTTGGAGGCTGAGAGCTTCCACACTGCCATGTGCCCAAGCAAGTGGAGACGGTTCCTTGCAAAGCTATGGTCATGCTAGGGATGCACTGCCTCGCCTGCCTCCCTCCCTTCCTCCCTCCTTTCCTTCCCCTCCCCTTCCTTCTCTCTCCTCCGTCTCCTCCTTCCCCTCCCTCTCCTCCCTCTCTTTACCTCACTTTTGCTGCCCTGGCCTTGCACCTGCAGTGAAGTCTTAGTGAGAACACGTTGCCTCAGCCTTTTTGCCTTTGTTGCACTGTGATTTGCTGGGATCAAAGTCTGGTCGTTTTCCTGAGCCTCAGCCTTTGCATCTGGAAAATGGGGACAGTAACCTCAGTACTTCCCTGATGGGGAAATTGTAAAACTTAAGGAACAATAATGTAAGTATAAGTAAAAGTATAATGTTATCATAAGTAAGTCTCAGTAATCATAGTCATGACAGTTAGGCCCCTCATTCATTTTAGGGAGCCCTTAGGCATGTGCTTAGTAGGGTGAGCCAAACCTACACTATCCTTGAACTGTGCTTTTCAGAATGTGTTCTGCAGCCTGTTAAAAGATGCGACTTGTGACAACAAACATAAACAACAAGTGTGGGAAATTCTGGGATTGTAGGCTTTTAATGTGGGGCCTGTGAATTGTCACCTTTCTCAGCCAGGAAACTTTACTAACTGGCCAGTAACCCAGAGTAACCAAGTTGTTTAATGTATCTGTGCCTCACAGGGCTGTGGGAAGGATTAATGGTGTTAATACTGATAAGCTTCTAGAATAGTGTCTGGTACACAGTAAAATCTCAATCAATGTTGATGATCATTAATATGATTTATATTGATATGGCAATGTGTGTCGTGCATCTCTAAGAGGGGGATAGAGCGTGTGGCGTTTCTTAAACTCATGTTATCCGTAGGGAATGAGCTTGTGTGTAAATCCTCCTCCACCTTCTCCCTGGCCCTTCCCTCTTTCTCCTTTCTTTTCCCCTTCTACGCTTCCTTAACCTTCTCCTCTCCCTTCTCCCTCTCTCTCTCTTCCCTCCTCCTCTCCCTTCTCTCCTCTCCTCTTCCATGTTCTTCTCAGAATATTGTGATTCCAAGGACATCTCCTGGACAAAGGTGACCTAGAAGAAAGTGAGCGACCAGCATCGTTTAAATCCTGGATATATCGCTCAGCTCAGGTCAAATTAGAGAAAGATATGGTTCATATCTGGAGTTCATGCCATTTTTCTTCTGCAACAGGAAACCTCTTTTGCTTCCTTTCTTCCTCCTCTCCCCATACACCCTTCCTTTTTAGAAGGTGCAAATGAAAAAAAAAAAAAAAAAAAAGAGCAAACACACACATTGAATGAACATCTTTTGTGTAGCGGTTACCGCTGAATTTGCGGGTAACTCACCATGCTTGTCTTTCTGGAACTTGCAGGCTGGCAGAGCTGTCTGATGGGCAAACTGTTGCATGTGTTACCAGGTCGTGGCTTAACTGTAGGAGACAGAACTGATAAGAGGTGCTGCGATTCTTCTGTCCTCCCCAGCCACGTGGGGGAGATTTGGCCCAGGAGCACTCACCAAGTCTTCCGTCAGTTCCTTCCTGCAGTCCTGCTTACCACACAATGGCCTTATCATGATTTTGCTTCCCCAAAATTCCCTTTAGGGAAGAAGGCACTGGCCAGATAATAGTAAAATCTGGTCTGCTTGCAAGGTCTGTTTCTCCTGGGAAATCAACAAACAGCCTGGAATACAAGTTATACATCAACCTCTTGTGAATTGGATCTACTAAGTTAGTCTCACTGAGACCAATCAACTCTGGCAGGATTGAACTAACAGTGTGTAGAGTCGGGGACCCACCCTCAGTGCGGGTGACCATACCAGGGTCCAACCATCCCACGGGAGGTCTTAGAGCCCCTCCTCCCCCCATGACATCTCCCAGGCTCATCCATTATCTCCCTGGATGGGATATATCCATCCAAGGCAGTGATTCTCAATCTCAGGTGATTTTTCCCGTCAGGAGATAATATGGCCATTCTGAGGATATTTTTCCTTGTCATAACTGAAAGGGTACTAATGGTATCTAGTGGAGAGAGGAAAGGTATGCGGCTGAGCATCCTACAAAGCACCAGACAACCCCTACAACAGAGAATAATCTGGTCCAAAATGCCAATAATATGAAGATTGAGAAACCCCAGTCTAGCCAGGCTCAGTCATCTAGGGTCTTCCCTGGAGAGACTTTAAGAAATTGGCAAGGTGGAATTCTGCCTTTACATAAACAGGAGGGCTCAGCTTCTCCACAGGCTGGGTGGGCAGCTTTAGATAGATGACTCATCTGAGTGCTGGGGCCAGAGGCTATTCTAGGAGTGTGGTAGACTCTATTCTACAGGGTTAATTGCAGGTAGAAGTGAGAAGATACTTCCCCACCAGGAACAAAGATCATCTGAACTCCTTTTCAAGTAAGCAACAAGTTATGGCTTAACTTCAGACTCAGCTATGCTTTTATCCTGTGTGATATACCCAGGGGCGGCAGTGGGTACCACGGCAGGGGCACTTGGAGCCAGTTAGATTTACTTTTGAGTCCCAGCTCTACCTCTTACTGAGCTGTGTGACCTCAGGTACATTTCTTAACATCTCTGAACCTCAGTCTTCTAACCTACACACTGTGGATGGCCATGCCTGCCTCACTGTGCACTTGCTAGCTGAGAACTTGGTGGTGGTGGAAGGCACAGTTCTGTCTACCCTCCCCAACTTCGTGCAGTCTTACCACTTGGCTGACTCTCAGGATACCTACTCAAGGGAGCTGTCTTTTAGTTTGGATTTTATTTCCTTTCCTCCACCCTCAGAACCTCCTTTGGGTTGGCTTGGGCCAGTTTTCTTCACAGATTCTGCAGCGGCACAGAGTGATGTTGAAAAGAGAAAGGCTGGTGGGGAAGGAACCCATTGAAGGCATGAACTGAAGGGCATGAAAGTGGCAGGCAATGGCTTTGCTGGGTTCAGATCTGTGTCTACAAAGGGACTACTTATCCAATCTGAGATTTTTTAGGATTATATACCAAAAAAAAAATCTACTCTCTCATTCATTAGGTATCAGCTGTTAGCGCTATTGTACCCATTTTAATGATGAGGAAAGAGAGCCTCAGGGAGCTTCTGTATCTGTCCAAATGTCGTAAAGCAAGTTGCTGATAGATCTATTTCCAGACCCCCTGCTGTAACCCTTTCTCAGGATTGTCATGTGGACCAAATGCAATAGTACATTTATGTACTCAGTGAGGTAACGAGCATATTAGTGCTTGGCAGTGATCAGCCTATCTAGATCAAACACTTACATACTGCTTACTGTATTCCAGGTGGTGTTCCAGCTGCATTACATATTTACACACCTTAGTTATCATCACAAGCCTAGAAGAAGGTACTTCTTCCCATTTGACAGATAAGGAAACTGAAGCACATAGAAGTTGTGCAGATTGCCAAGGGTGATGCAGCTAGTAAGGGGCAGAATTGAGGTTTAAGCCAGGCAGTCTAGCTGTTCCACTGTCCCTGCTTTTTGCTCCTATATTGTTTTGCTTAGATTTCACCTAGTTATTCTTAGTTCTGTTCTCACTGTGCTTCATGGCTACGCGGAGGCTAGATGATTCCTATGGAAGAGGATGGAATCCTAGTTTATGCAGCCCTTTGATTCTGGCTCCATGGAAGTTCAGTTTTGGTGATTGTCCCAAGTACGATGGATGGGCCCAGGCTTCTGCAGTGGTTTTAATGGCCAGCCATGGTGGCATGACATGTGGACTCACATGTGGTGTGGAGCAGGCTTGTGGCACACAGCTGGTTGCATCCTTGGCAGAGGGGAGGAAGTAGGCTGGACACTGCGTGGCCAGAAGACCCTGTTCTGCTCTGCCTTTGAGTCTCTCTTGACCTTCTGACTACTCTTTAGGCCTGATAGCTTTAGTATTCCTCACAGGTCATAGTCTGGCGGCAAGAAGCAGGGGTTTGGGTGTCTTTCCCTAAAATGGAGGCTTTTGGTGTTAAAAACATTTTTTTTGGCCAGGCCCGATGTCTGACTCTTTCACATACTTCATCTCATTTATTCCTCATAGCAACTCTGGGAGATAGGTACAATTATCCACAATCTACAGCTGAGGAAATTGAGGCTTACACAGCGTATAAGTGGCTGAACTGAGATTTAGACTCAGGGCTGTGCAACTCAGTCAGCTATCAAGACCTGCTGTTAACTCTTGAATCTATTTCTGTCTCCCTGCCGTTCCACTGCCATTATCCTAGACCAAGCTACCATCGACTCTCACCTGGATCATGGTGATAGATGATGCACTTCTCTCCCTGCACCCACTCTTATTGCCTTAAATCTATTTGCTACTTTGAAGATATTGAAATCTTAGTCCTCAAGGAATGGGACCTTATCTCAGATATCCAGTGTGAAGTCCTCAGTGCCTGGTACATGATAGATGCTCGAAAATGTAAATGAATAAATAGATGGATGATTAGATTTTTGTCTTAGAAAAGTTATCCTGATGGATGATTTCCTTATCCATCCATCTACCCTCTTGCACACCCACCCATCGATTCGTTCATTCATCCATCCCTCCATCCATCCATCCATCTGCCCATCCATCCACTCATCCCCCATCAACTCATGCATCATCCATTCACACATTTATAATTTATCTCCATTCATTCATCCACCCCTTCATGTATCCATCCATCCACATACCCATCTACCTATGTATTCATCCATCTCCTGTTTACCCATCCATCTATCATATATCCACACATCCATGATTCATACCCATCCGTGCATTCCTCTGTCCATTCTTCATTCCCTCATCCATCTGTCATTTTATTTCTGTTCATCCAACCAGCCATTTATTAGAACAGGAAAAAGGCAAAATACATTTAGTGCTATTAGGTCAGATATTATAAAAGTGCTCTTTGATGAAGAAAACATCACACTATTTCATATTTTAAGAGTGAATCAAGATTAAAGCAGAGATTTTTCATGAATTAACATGTGCCTCAAAATGTAGACCTTCATCTAAAATATTAAAATATAACCTGTGCCTTTTCTAATTTTGTCTGTAAATGATCAGAGACAGCATGAGCAATTGAAATACAAGCTGAGCTCTGTTTCCTTGCCTGCTAGAAAGCCACTTGCACTTTGGGGTGCAAAACAGAGATTGCAGACATATTAATATTTAAGAGCATGGAGACTGTCTACAGCTAAGGTATAGGCATGTAAAACACGTACCTGATTACAGAGTAGATTTTTATAATGTCCAGGTGGAAGGCTGTGGTACCTCCTCTGTAGTCTCAATCTGCCATCATGGTTGACACTCTAGAACACCAGGGATCCCAGTTCTGCCTCTGAGGTTGGGGTGTGGAGCTATTGGCACCACGAGGGGATGCCAGGGATTCCACACTGTTCCCACAGACTTCTGCCCATGGCCATAGTTAACAAAGGCAGCTAGGTGAGAAGGGACAAGATTACCAGTGCAGGAGCCTCATAAATATGAGATGAGATGGCTGGGATGGAAATGGAAGTTGAGATGCTAAAAAATAAAGCGTGAAAGAGTCCTGGCCGCATGTAAGAACCGGATTGATCTCCGTACGCTGACAGAATGTACGATTTCCCGTTGCTTTACTACAGTGCTTCTGTTTCTATAGAAACCACCAATTTCATAGACAGATCTGCTCTGTGAGAAGGAGTGGGGAGTTCAGTTTGAAGCCAAGTGCCGTCAGGGCACCAGCGCTCCCAGCCCTGATTGGGGAGCTTTCTTCTTTGCTAGCTAACTAGCTCTCCTGGGGATGGTTAATGATTACTAGGCTTGGAATCTGTCATGGTTATTATAATAACACTTGCCAATACTGCTTTGCTGCCACAGAGTCCCAATGACACGGTTAGTTCTAGGACTCGCAGAACATTTTCATGGAGGGCAGTGGCACGCAGGCCTTCTTCCTTCCTTTCTTTCACTCATTCATCAGATACATACTGGATATCTTAGCACCAGCCACTGTGCTGAGCCCCGCATGGTAAGGGAGAAAGACAGGCAAATCAACTACTTTGTCTCAGTTCTACAATAGAGGTTTTTCTGGCCAGGGTGACCTTAGAGAGTAGTAGTTGGTTTGGGGTGGATTTCAGGGATGGTTTGGCAAACATAAAAAATAGCCAAGTGGTTCAGGTATCTTTGCTGCCTAACAAAGTACCCCAAAACCTAATAATGTAAACCAACAACTGTTTAATATGTTCGTGATTCTGTGGGTCATGAATTGGAGCAGGCATATTGGAAAGGTTTGTCTCCACTCCATAATGTTTGAGGCTTCTGCTGGGGTGGATCAAAGGCAAAAATGGCTGGCCAGCTCAAATGGATCCACATAGCTGGAACCTTGGTTCTTCATGTGGCATTTGCTAGAGCTGCAATGTCCAAGAATGGCTCCTCTACTCACATGGCAGCACCAGGGCTGAGAAAACTGGAATAGCTAGAGGCTAGTTGACATTGCACTCTGCCTCTATATGGCTTCTTCTGTGGCTAGCTTGAGCTTCCTTCCATGATGGACACCTCAGAATAGTCCATTCACTTCTTCTTTGGCAGTGGATGTTATGAAGTTTATTTTGAGGTAGTCTCAGAAGTTCCAGAACATCACTACTACTGCATTCTGTTGGAGAAAAAATAACTAAGGCCAGAACAGATGCAAAAAGGCAGAGAAGGAATAGGCCCTACCTCTAAGCTGAAAATGACGTGCATGTCCAGGGAGGCAAAGAATTGATGGCAGACATCTCATCTTGGGGATCAGTCTCCCCACTGAAGCACCCCAAGTTTCTCTTTTTAGCAATGGGGTGAAGTCATAGTGGAGAGGAAGTCAATGTTCGTAATGGGGTTGTAGTTGGCAAGAGATCTAACAGTGGGATGAGGATGACATGGGGAGGTTGGTTGTGCACATGGTGTGGGGCTCTTCTAATCAAGCCAGA
Organism: Cebus imitator; assembly: GCF_001604975.1. Taxonomy (NCBI): domain Eukaryota; kingdom Metazoa; phylum Chordata; class Mammalia; order Primates; family Cebidae; genus Cebus; species Cebus imitator. The sequence continues at coordinate 4,209,889 of NW_016107456.1, forward strand.
TTTTGATTGTGGGAGTGCATTCCCAGCAGCCTGTCTATTTGACAGAGGTCATAAAAATGTCCATGGACAATTGGATACATGGGTCTGATGCTCAGAGTTGAATCAGGCCTGATGATACAGATGTGGCAGTCATTGCTGTAGCTGGGGTGGCTGGTTATCCATGATAGACTCCAACCCAAAATGACATAAGGAAAAAGTAAATTAGGGGGTCATTTAATCGGAAACTCCTGGGGTGGGGTCCCTCAAGCATCACTGATTTTTTTTTGGGGGGGGAGATTTCATTGAAAATTTATTTAGACATCCGTCTAGGATTTTAGACTTGCAATCCAAAGAAAATTTATATGAATAGAACATTCTTTGCCATTATTTACAAAAGTAATATAAAGGGTTCCTTAGGTAATTATTTACCGAGTAGTAGGATTTGGAACAGTATACTTACCATCATGTAATCATTTCAATGTGTTACCATCTTCTTCTGATTATAATTAATATCTTTTGCGTGAGTACTAGATAGAATGACTATCTGATTTGAGCATCATTGAATTTAAGGGCTCACATGAGGTCATCAGTTCCGGATCTCTCTCTCTCTTATCTCTTCACTTGGAATTTTTCTGTGAGCTGGCTAAACTCCTGGACACACTCTTTCCTTAGGGAGGCAAGGTGGCCACATCTCCAGACCTCTAAGCTCACTGGAAAAGAGAGAACTCTCATCACCAACCATTCAAATCCACACTGGACCACACTTGCATTGGCTTGTATTGGACCACATGACCATCTTTGAGCTATTCACTCAGGCCAGGGGCAGGTGAGGCTCTGAGAAGCCATCCCTGAGATATGTGCCCATACCTGGGACAGGCTGGAGTGGGAAGTGGTAATTCTCCAGAGGACGATCCAGATGATCTTAGATACAAATGATGAAAGGATATAGGGCAGTTGACACGGTACTGCTCTCTCTGGGTGCTGAGGCCATGAGATGATCTGGGAAAAGAGTTTCGTTGAGTGAGAAGAGGAGGGGTCCTGGTGCAGGGCCCTAAAGAGCATCTCATAGGTATGTCAAGGAAGTAGACATCGTAAAGAGGCTGAGATGGATGGAATCCTCAGGGAGATGGGAGGAAAACCACTGGCATGTCACTTTGTGGAAACCAAGGGAAGGATACGAAGAGGGAGGGAGTGGTCAGTGTTGGAAATACCTCACAGAAGCCAAGTGGGATTCACTCCTTAACTCATTCATTCATTCAGCAAGCAGGTACTATTCTAGTACTAGGGATACAAAAGCGGAGAAGACAGACATAATTCCCTGTCCTCATGGATTTTACCTCCTAGATAAGGATGAAGGGGTGGTCATTAGATTCAATGACAAGTTGGACATTCGCCGGTGACCTTGGCAAAACAATTACAGGGAGTCCTGGGGTGGGGTGACCTCATGAACTGGGTCAGGGGGTGGGTGAAAGGTATGAGGGTGGATAAAGTGAGCATGATTCTTGCAAGAAGTTTGATGTCCAGGGGAGGAAAGACAGGGAGCAAGGGCTGGAGTGAAAGAGACATTGAGGGGATTTTTGAAGTTTGTTTATTTACTGTAATATGAAAGTGAGGCGTTCTCTTACTGTGTATACATCTTCTGTGCCCTCAGACATCGTGATATTATTTGGTCTGGTCCCCTAGAAAAGACCTCTCTCCTTGTCTGTTTGCCCGAAGAAGATTGGCCGCTGGAGGGAGCAGGATAGTGTTAGAATTTCCCTACCCTATGGAGAGCAGGCGGGAATTCCTACCATCCAGAGATGAGAGGAGGAGATCCCCTTCCTTTTCTTCAGTGAGTGGTGCTAGGGCCTGGGGTAGTGTTGGGCAGCATTAAAACTTTGCAAGTACAAGGAGGACGCATTTTAACAAGCACAAGTCTCTCTAGTCCAAACTCAACAAAATAAATAATCCAACTTCCCTGGAAGCCTGCATTCTTGATTGCAGATTTCTTTTTCTCTCCCATCATGCCAGCCGCCTGTGAGTGGCTAAGAATTGTGTGGAATGCAGACAGTATGGGCATGTGGGCTAGGGCAATGTGAATAATTGGCCCCTGGAAAATTCAGTTGATTGTAATTAACCGAATGCGGAAGCACAGCTGAAGATCCTGTACCTGTAATTCTCATGCAACCTCAGTCAGAAATCTCCTGTAGCTGCTGTCTTTGACCTGACTCTAAGTGAATGGTTCTTGATCTTCTATCTTTAAATGACATTTGGCAATGCCTGGAGACATTTTTGACTGTCAGAACTATGGGAGGGGTGCTCTTGGCATCTAGTGGGTAGATGCCAGGGATGCTGCTAAAAATTCTAAAATTCACAAGACAACCCCAGGGCAAGGAATTACCTTGCTCAAAGTGTCAATGGTGTGGAGGTTGAAGTTGAGAAACCCTGTTACAAATCCTGCTGTTTGTTGGGTGGAAGTTGCCATGACATTGTGTGAAGAAAGAAGGGAAGATTTAGGACAAGAATGACGCCAGTATCTATGGTATATGTTTCTTATACTCCCACTAGAAGATAATGGTTGTTTAGTACTGAAACTGAATTTTTGCCAGAGAATCTAATGGTTGTATTTATAGTCACAACTCAGGGCCCCTGTCTAAGGAACTGATAACATTCTGACCCTCTGTCATGCATGTAACCTCATTTGCTGATGCCACAGTGAGGTCAGACCACAACCTGTTGTACTTAAAATACAGCACAAGTTAAACTTTTGTGATTGGTTAGTTCTTTGGATTTCTGGGTTTGGTTTCCTTTAGCAAAAGTGTACAAGATGCCAATATTAAGATTTTTCCTTTCTCTTCATGAGTGTTGGACCTCCTAGGGCTGGGCACGGCTGGACTCTGGTGTCCTGAATGGGTCTGGTCCACTGCCATCTGCTGTGGCATTCCTTAGGGTGATTCATTGTTTGGGGTCAAGTTCCCCCCAGGGGGTTGCCCACTTGTTGCAGAAGGAGAAAATTCCCAGGTGCAGTGGTTCCAAGGCCCCCATTTCTTAGCGTGTCTGAGGAAGTTGAGAAAAGGCTGGTTGTCAGCTCTGTACTCTGTCTGTGCTGCTCTCTGAGTTGGCATCTCTAACTGGCCAGGGGCCAAAACTTGCAAGGACACAGTGATTCCAACTACATCGTGGTTGAACCTCTAGAACATTATTCTAAATGAAAGAAGCCTGACACAGAAGGTTGCATGTTTATGATTCCATGCGTACAATATGATTCTGGTAATGTCCAGAAAAGGCAGGTCCATAGAGACAGAAGCTAGATTGTTGGTTGCCAAGGAATGGGGAAGGGCAAATGGAGTGACTGCTTAATGGGTCGGGGGGTCTTTGGGGGTGATGAAAGGGTCTTGCAACTAGATAGAAGGGTGATTGCGTAAAATTGTGAATGTGCAAAACGCCACTGAATTGTACACTTTAAAATAGTTGTTTTATGTTGTGTGAATCTTAAAAGCAAAAGACCCTGGTGGACAGAGCAGTTCAGCTGGCCTGATCCAGAACACAGAGCCCTGGGCCCAGCACAAGGGGCAGTGGCCCCGTGGCATGGAGGAGGGGTCCCCCCTCAGGGAAACAGGCACCTTGGAGGCCCCGATGGGACAAGCCCTGCCCTGATGGACACTGGAAGCAGGGAGCATCTGCTGGGGTTTCATCTCTTTCATGTTTCATTGGAAGTGATAAATGAAGGTTTGCATGGCAGATTAGTCCCAGGAGAAACAGCCAATGCCCTGGCAGACATGTTTAAATCCTCCTCAGTAGCTGGCTTCCTGCAGGATATAAAGTAGAACAGGGAGAAGAAGTGTTCCTGCCAGTGGCCATTACAGGGATATGGTGGCTAGTGAGCTCCTCCCTGGGCCTGCCACCCACGTGGGCTCCGCAGATACAGGGGAAGAAAATGAGCCCACTTGTATTCACTATACCCTCTTTGTGTTCCACTGCAGGGAGTGCATGGACACTTGCCTTTAGTCCCAGAACAGAGATAAACTATCCAGGAGCTGTGATTGGTGGTGGCGGAAGTCAAGCAGCTGTCATTTATTAGCTGTGTGCCTTTGGGCAATTTATTTTTATTTTATTTCACTTTTGAGATGGAGTCTTGCTCTGTTGCCAGGCTGGAGTACAGAGGCGAGAACTTGGCTCATTGCAACCTCGGCCTCCCAGGTTCAAGTGATTCTCCTGCCTCAGCCTCCTCAGTACTGGGACTACAGGCGTGCACCACCATGCCCAGCTAGTTTTTGTATTTTTAGTAGAGACGGGTTTTCACCATGTTGGCCAGGATGATGTCGATCTCTTGACCTCCTGATCCACCCGCCTTGGCCTCCCAAACTGCTGGGATTACAGGTGTGAGTCGCTGTACCCGGCCTGGGCAACTTATTTAATCTCTCACCCTCCAGTTTCCTCATCTGCAGAATGAAACCGGTGAGGCTTAGATCAGTGTAGAAAAATAAATAAATAAATACATATTAGGTATCTTTAGAGTTACATTAATAAATATAAAGATACACATTATCTTTGCATAATACATAAAATAGATAAGTATATATTATATAAATATTACATAAATATAAATATATATTTTATAATATATACTATGTATATACTATATATTATACACACACACACACACACACACACACACATCATTTTATAATGTCTGGCCACAAATTACACTGGTGATCATTCATTTCATTCATAAAAATGTGAAGTGAGTTTATTCATATATTCACTCATGCAGTGAGTTTATTGAGCTCCTACTATGTGCCAGGCACAGGGAATAAACAGCGACTCAGACGAACAATATTCTTTGCCTTCATGAAGCATATATACCACTGGGAGGTAAGATATCACAGACACATGTAATTTGCAAATTACAGTAAATACTGGGACTAAAACCAGCCAAGTGCTTAATGCAGATAGTCACCAACTGTGGATTTATACATACGGTGGTTGGGACAGATTCTCTGGAGAGATGATATGTAAATTGAGACCTGGCAGAAGAGAAGACACCTCCCTGTCTTGGTCATGTGAAAAATGGGGAGTTTTCCAGGTGGAGGGCATAACACCTGCAAAGCTCTGGCGTGGGAGAGAGTGTGGCTTGTTGAGGGAGCTCTAGGAAGATCAGTGAGGTCAGGAAACAGCAAGCGGAAAGGAACTGCAGATAAGGTTGGAGGAATAGAAGGGAGATGCTCTTCATGTAGACCTGTTGGGCTGTCTCAAGGAATTTGCATTTTATTCCAGGATTAAAGGGAGGCTCTGGTGTGATTGGATTTTTGTTCCAGGAATGTCACTGCTATTGGGAGGAAGAGCGGTTTGGAGGGCTTCATGAGTGGGATAGGAAGAGCACTTTGCAGGTTCTTTATTCCTCTCCATGTGGAAGCCAACGTTTCCTTTATTTGTCTGCTTAGGAAGTCAGAAATTCCAGCAGAAGCACTTCCCCCCACTCGTACCCCCGCTCTAAAATCTTAAACTGTGATGTTTTCTCTGCTTTCCCATGTGTGTTTCTGAGAAGTTTTCATGACTCAGTGGCAAGATAGTGGACACAGGGATGTGGAAGGTGTTACTGGAGGTCGAAAAACCCAGAGCTTTTCTGGGCAGTGGGGGCTTGTTTTCAAGGAGGTTTTTAAAAAATGTTTATTTGTTTGATACAGTGTCTCGCTCTGTCACCCAGGTTGGAGTGCAGTGGTGCCACCATAGCTCCCTGTAACCTTGAGCTCCTGAGCTTAAGTGATCCTCCTGCCTCAGTCTCCCAAGTGGCTGGGACTGCACGTGTGCATCACCATTCCAGGCTAATTGCTTTCTTGTAGAGACAGGGTCTTGCTATGTTGCCCAGGCTGATCTCGAACTTCTGGGCTGGAGTGATCCTCTCACCTCGGCCTCCCAAAGTGCTGAAAATACAGGTGCGAGCCATTGTGCCAGCCTCGAGAAGGTTGACTGAGGTGAACTATACGTTTAAAGAGATTAACTAGATGGTGGATGGTGAAGCAGATGGCTTTAGATCCCTCAGGGAGGAAGAAGGAATTGCAGGAAAGTGAGAGATTCGGGCTGGGTTAGAGGCTGTGTTTCCTCATCCTTGTGCCTAATTTGCATCATTCCAGAGGACTGAAGCCACTCAGAGGTAGGGGTGTCCTAGGAGAGACTGCTGCTGCTCATGCCTGGCACCTGGGAGAGGAAGGAAGAGTAAGTCAGTCTTCAGTGGACAGTTCTTCTCATTGGGTCTAGCTTCCCTGCACCTGCTCAACTTTAGGCATTGGGCACAAGCTTCTGACCCGAAGGCTCTGTGTGCATATCCATTTACAAGCTATTCCCCCAAAATGGTTGGTTTTAGAGCAGTTGGGTCAGTTCCAGGAGCTGATGATCTCTGATCTGACTGCCCTGGGATGATGTCCGCTGGGTGTCTGGGGAATTCTTGGGACACCTTCCATACTGTGATATTTTCCCAACCTCAGCCATTTTAGCAGTCAGGCAACTTGGCTTCTGCCTGGATATTCTTAGAATGGCAATTTTGGCTGAAGTGTGAACCCCTGTTGAAAGACTCTTTTCCTCAAGTCGTGCCTGGGTTTTGATCTAAATAAATGGATGATTGAAGTGGTTGCCACAGAAAAACTGTAAACGACAACAAACCATTGGCCCTTCTCATGTGAAGTGAAAGTGCTAAATATTGACATCTGTGGATGCCAAGTCTCTGTGGCAGAGTTTAATATGAAATTAGTATAAGCTTTTCTTTATTAATTCAATGAGTATTTATGGAGTCCTCACCAAAGTAGTTAATAATAATAGACATTTATTGAACACTTCTTATATGATGGGGAATATCTAAATATTATATGTGTAGTTATTCTTAAAATCCTCTATCAACTTGATGGTTGGTACCATCAGTATCCCTGTTTTGAGGGTAAAATATTGAGGCTTGGAAGAGTTGGACACTTGCTAAAAGTCATTTAGCAACAGTTAGTGAAGATAGAGTTTGAACTTATGCTGTCTAAACCCAGAACCAGCAATTATACGCCCATGCCATGGTCTCCAAGTGCCATGCCAAGCCCCATTCTGAGTACCAGGGATACGAGAGAGAACAAGATAAAGCTTCTGCTCTCCTTTCCCTCATAGTCTAGGGCAAGGAGACAGACTTTAGATAAACGTCTAGACAATTACTAAAACAATAAAGGCTATGAATGTGAAGTATAGTAAGAGCATGTGGTGGGGTACCCAGCCTGTTCTTTTTTTTTGGATGGGGAAGGCTTCCATAGGGAAAAGAAATTTAAGCCCATTGCATCTCCTGTCTAGAAATACCACACTTGAGTTATGTCATTGGTTTGTATGCGTTCTCTGGAAACTGTGGCTGGGTTGGGTGGAAAAATGATCGGCCATTCTCCTTGGTTGCCCGTTGCCTATCCTCCTCTTGACCCAGCCAGCCAGTATGGGCATGGCATGACAAATACTATTTTCAGGATGTCTTTGAGCTGGGGATCTGCAGATACTGCATGATAGTTTGGGAATCGGTAGACTTCACAGGACAACAGCTCCCCCTGGGTGGCGTATTTCACTCCAACTATACAGCCATAGTGTTTCTGCAGTCCTAGTATTCATTCTTCCGGGCTCAACCTTTTTCTCCCACCCTTGTCCCTTGTAAAGAGTTGCATTTTGCTGTTTTCAGTGGGAGGAATGACTTCTCAATTGTAATGTTCTGAGGAAGACCTGCTTTGATGTGGCCTCTCCCATGACACTTTCTGGACCATTGAAGGCAATGCTGTTTAAGCATGTCATGTCCAATATCATATTGCCCCCCTCCATTATAGCTACATGAAATTGTTCGATATCAGCCTCATTTTCTACGTGGAGGATGTTCCCATTTTGCTAATGGTGCCTTTCCTAACATCAAGGAGTTCATGACCAACCTGGGCATCTAAGAACAGCCTGTGAAGATGAAGTCCCATCTCTCTCTGCTGCCTCACTAAGTGACATTATTAAAGGGTGTTCTAGGATGATTGATCTGGAGCTCAGAAGGAGTGGAGGGTACAAACATGAAGTGCGGAGTCAGGTTAAGAAGCCATAGCAGTTGAGCTAGGTCAGGAGTCATAATGAAAGGAGAGACTGTATGTGAATGAAGTGGTGAGCGGGAAAATTGGCAGGACTTTATGACCCACTGAGTATCTGTGTTGAGAAGGGGTAGGGGAGAGGGAAGACAATTTCAAATATTGTAGATGACCAGGTATGTTTTACAGAAAAGGAGAGTCAAGGGAGGAAGATTGGAATTGACATTTATGAGCATCTGGTGTGGGCCAGGTACTATGCAAAGTCCTTAGCTTGATGACATCTCTTAATCTTAACAATGGCTTTTGAATCCTTTGATTCACCATCTTATTTTACTGATGAGGAAACTGCAACTGTGAGAGGTAAGCTGTTTCCAGCTGAGTGGGCTTTGAAGCTCTTTTCTACTCTTTTATTTTGCTGAAGACTAGACTTTTCCCTAGGAATAAAATGTCTGTGGAATTTAAGGAACCCAAGATAGAACTCCATAACAGAGATCCTACATCCTACTTTTCTTTTTTTTTTTTTTTTGAGACGGAGTTTTGCTCTGTCGCCGGGCTAGAATGCAGTGGCATGATCTTGGCTCACTGCAACCTCTGCCTCCTGGGTTCAGGGATTCTTCTGTCTGAGCCTCCTGAGTAGCTGGGGCTACAGGCACGCACCACCACGCCCGGCTAATTTTTTTGTATTTTTAGTAGAGACAGGATTTCACCATATTGGCCAGGCTGGTCTTGACTTCATGATCCGCCCCCCTCAGCCTCCCAAAGTGCTGGGATGACAGGCGGAAGCCACAGCGTCTAGCTGAAATCCTATTATTTTTGTGCTGAAATGTACCCAGTTTCATGGGAAGATAAAACCATATGGTGGGGTTTTTATTTTCTAAGCATACTTGTGGCTCTCTGGTCTCTTCCCCAGGGAGATGCACATCATGTTCTGGTTCCCTTGTGTCTGAGCTAGGTGTGAGCTTTTTTTTTTTTTTTTTTCCCCCACTTAAGAGCAGACTTCGCATGTGTCTGTATCACTCACGTGCCTAACAAACTGTTGATGGTCCAATGTATAAACCAGTCTCCCAGCTCCTCTTCAACGTCATCTCTGATTTCCAGATCTATCCTGTCTTTTTGGATTCATTTTACCCTTTCATGTTGCTTTTCTGGTCATTCTAGCCCATCAGTTTTTATCTCCCTTAAAATACATGTCTTCTTTTCCTTGGTTATGGCTATGTGAATACAGCTCATTTCCCCAGTAAGCTTGTGATCTCTTTGACAACATCAAAGGCTGCTATCTGAACATTTTATATCCCCCAAAATATCTGGCATAATGCCTCAGGTCCAGAGCTGGTAAAGTATAACACACAAAATGTGCATTTTAGAGGTAGAGGAAGCTATAGTATATTCAAATCTTGGCTCCACCATAGGTGGAGATATCAGGCAATATAGGTAGGTGATCTCAGATAAGGCACTTTAACGACTTTGAGTCTCTGTATTCTCACTGGTAGAACTAAAGTAATAAGGACTATCTCCTGGGAAGATTATATTTTAAAGATTAAATCAGATATTATATATTAAAAGCCTGGCACCATGGCTGACACACACTAGACACTCAATAAATGCTAGTCTACTCTTATCCACTGCTGCCAGTCAGTGGCAGAAGAGTGGTGCTGAGAGGGAAGATCATCTTTCTGTCCAACAGGTGCTGTCTGAATGGATAAGATTGTATCCATTTATCTATTAGATAGACAGATGAAGGTCAGGCGAATTAGCTTTTTTGTCAAAACTACCACTCCATCACTTTACCTTTTTACTTCTGAGCCCTTATTTGTACATGAAATGCTATTATTATTAATAATATAATTTGTTTGCTCATTTTTTAAGTGTCTTTTTTTCTAAGATGTAAGCCCTTTGAAGGCAAAATCCTTATTTGAGTCACTGCCATGGCCCCAGCTCTTAGCTGAGAAGCTGGAGCCTAGTAAGTATTAAGTAAATATTACATGAAGGAATGAAAAAGACAAAACAATGGGTTTAGTTCAATTTGACTGAACAAACATTGTCTCAGCACCAACTATCCAACTATGAGCCAGGTACTGAATAAGACAGTGGATACAGAGATTAACAAGACAGGTCCTGCCCTCAGGAAGGAAAGGAAAAGGAGAGAAGAGGAGGGGTGGGGGAAGATAGACAACTTCCATCTCAGCCTAACAGAAATAGAATCCCCATCTTTTCCAGCTTCTGAGCCAGTGTTGGTAGAAGCATGGGCTGAGATGGCAGGAATAGAGATGAGTAAACCTGGAATTAAAGCCGTATGTATGCAGAATCACACTCTACTTTGGAATTGGCTCCCCTCCCTTGCCCCAGATTAGCCTGGAAGGCCACCTTGCTTGGCAGGGGAAATTGACATCCCATTGAAATTGATGAAATATTTAAGCATTTGCCATCAGAGTATGCTAAGTATTGCCATTTGGGGAAAACTCATTTAATAAGAGGCCTGACCCATGCAAATGTGAGCGAGTTGGTTGGTTTGTCTTGTCTTTCTATGGATTATACAGAAGCCAGTGACGGTTAAGGGGGCAAGCAAGTTGTTAAAGCCTCTCTGGAGATCAAGTACTAAATGGCTTCTTTATTGCTCACCTCTCAAGGAATCTTCTGTTTAAACTGCCGGCAGTAAGTGCAGGTTAGACCTGTGAAGTTATTATAAATGCCATTCTTAAGCCTAAGAACTTTATTTTTTAAATGGTTTCTTTTCTTTCCTTCCTTTTTTATTCCAAACTACTAATGCCATAGGAAGAATGAAAATTTGTAATTTCTTAAGACACAGGAACTATTGAGAAAGAGAACAAAGAGACTATTGAAACACTATAGACTTTCTGTAAAACCAAAAAACATGCATAACCCCTTACCTTCTTTCATTGCACAATGGAGCACTCTCTAGCAAGCCTTGAGGGAGGGAGTTAGGCTAGAAATACCCTGCACAACTCCTTATTAAGTGAGAAACAGGCTGGGGAAGAGAGGAAGCAAAAGGCTATTACTGACATGGAAAAATGCAGAGAGGCAGGAACTTAACTGTCCTTGCCAAACTCTTTCTTCTTCAGCGCCTCTGCTCCTTCTCACATGTTGCCAGCCACTGAATGCCCGTGCATATTATGATTGGGCCTGAAAAAAAGTCAGTGAATGTTTTAAACAGATTTTCTTAGAGGGCAGAGAGTTAAAAAGAACTATGTTCCGATCGTAGCTGTGCTAGGGTATGGGAAAAAATGGTGCTTCAGTGGAAAACAGTGATTGCCTAGCTCTAGACTCCAGGGATAATCCCTCTGGGGTACTCGATTTTGACTTTATGGAACGTGTCTTCCAGCTTTATGAGTTATAGATCCCTGACAGATAGGCACATTCTATCCTGTCCAGTAGAGGTTCAACTGAGCCACTCAACCTTCCCCCTCAGAAAGTTTTACATCATTTGTATACCCATTTAAATATTTCTGTTAGATGCAGCTGCTCTTTCGGTTCTCTCTCTTTTAAACCACTTGGAGCATCTTCCCAGTCTTCATTGATGAATGATAGAAATCCACTGATAAGATCTTTGATAAATCGTTGATGATAAGATCTTTAACACATATTTGTTTTATATCTGTATGAGTCATGATTTTATTATGTTTTGAAGATTATCTTTTAACACTAGTTACTTAAAGGTCGTCTTGAAGTGACTTAGCATCCCTGAGTCACTTGTGTTCTCATCTGCAGAATGGGAACAATGATACAGAGTGAAATTACTACAGAATTTTCCAAGAGTCTTCCCATTCATTCTTCCATTTAGTATTGATAGCTAAATGATAATTCATAGTTAATCTTCAGTGATTATGGATGGTGAATGGGATAATGTTTGTGAAAACACTTTTACCAGGTGTGATTCACAGTGTGTGACTCAGATTTTAGCTGGCTCTCTTGTCATCAGTGTCAAATGAAGATTGAAGAGCTGCTCTCAGCTCTCTGAAAGCTTGTGATTTGGAAGGCAGGGGAGATTTTCTCTGGTGGCTCCGCAAGGTGAACTGGAGCAAGTGAATAGAAACTATAGGGTTTGATTTTGACTGATAATAAAAGCTCGTTCTCAGGACTGCAGCTGGTTCTGAGAACTGGCTATAACATTGGAGGGTGTCGCCTTATGGGATAGTGAGGTTCCCATCACTGAAAGTACACAGGGAGAGACTGTCTTGCTTAGAATAACTGCAGTAATAAACAGAGTCCCAGACGTGGCCCTCATTTCTGCAAATCTTAATAAAGAGACACACAGACACACATGGGAAAGATGACCACAGCCTATTGCCAAGAAGCCTGAGAGCCACAGCCTCTGATGGCTAGAGATCCTATGACAACCAGTACCTGTGTATACATATGGGTAACATAGGAGCAGTGTGTTGGATAGTGCCTGGCATGTAATAGCTGCACATTAAATGCTGGTTTCAAGTAATCTGTCCTGTTGGAATAGTTTTATGATTTGCCTATACAACAAGACTTGAGTTATTGTACAGTCATATGACATGCACACACAATGTGTAAAGCTGAGAGTTGCACTGCACAGGTGTTGGCTGCTGGCTAAATGTGGGACTTAGGTATTGGGAATCTGCAGGTCTCGTGAAGAAACCAAGACTCCAGTGTGCTGTGTGACCATGCTCCGTCACCCAGATCCAGAGCTCGGGCTTTCAGAGGTTCTGACTTTGATCTAATGATCACTCTAGTTTTCTGCCACTTCCAGAACTGAGCTCTTGGTCTTCGTTTAGAATTAAACGAATCTTCAATTGTATTCTTCTGGTCACTAGGGCCAAAACCTCAGAACTATCTCTGATTTCTTTGTTTCTTTACATTCCACATCTAACTCATCAAAAAATCCTTAGGCTGTATTTCTAAAATACATCCAGAAGCCATTGCACCCGCCTCCTGTGCTGCTGCCCCGGGTTAAGTGATCATCGGCCCCCGGTTAACATCATAGTCGGCTCTCATCTAGAGTAGAGCTGCAGCCTCCTCACTGAATTCCTGCTTTTTGCCCTTGCCACCCCACTGAAATTTGTTTTCCAGCCCATAGTCAAGAGGAGACCTGTTAAACTATAAAACAGTTTATATCACTCCTATGTCCCAGCCCCCTCACCTAGTATCTCTCGATCTCATTTGGCATAAAAACCAAAGTCCTTACAAATGCGTATGAGGCCTTACATGATATACCCATGACACCTCTGTTAGCTTCTTCCTGTTACTCTCTGTCACTCCACTGCAGTCCCCTAGCTTCATTGTCCTGTCCCAGGACCTTTGTACCTGCAGCTTCTGTCTGAATGCTCTTCCTCCAGACAGCCATGTGATAGCTTCTTGATCTCTTTCATGATTTTTCTCAAATGTCACCTTCTCATTGGGGCCTTTCCTATGTGCTATTGATTTCTTCCTGTGCCCCCCACCCCTTCCCCAGCCTTTCCTTTCCTGTTTTGCCTTTTCTATAGCTGTTACCCCATCTCCATAGCTGTTATCCCATCTCCATAGCTAGTTATCCCATTTACTGTTGTTCTCCTTCTGTTAGAAGATGAGCTTTATGAAGGCAAGGATTTTTGAATGTTTGGTTCAATTCTGCCTTTGTTCACTTAGCATTTAGAATAGTGTTTGGTCCATAGTAGACACTCATTAAATATTTGTTGAAAAATGAATGAATGAGTATCCCAAAAACTCTTATATTCCAGGCCTTAGGGGAGAGGCTCTGATGCTGAAGCCTTTCTGTGGGACGAATCTTTGACATGGCTCTCAATAATCCCTGTCTCTGAGTATTCATTCCTTTGTGTAATTCCTCCCCTTCAAGTGTGCAGTGGACCTAGAGACTTGTTTCTAAAGAATAAATTATGTCTGGCCAGGTACAGTGGCTCATGTCTATAATCCCAGTGCTTTGGGAGGCAGGAGGATTGTTTGAGACCAGGAGTTTGAGACCAGCCTAGGTAACATAGTGAGACTTTGCCTTTACAAAAACTTTAGAAGTTAGCCAGGTGTGCTGGCGTGTGCCTTCAGTCCCAGCTACCCAGGAGGCTGAGGCAGGAAGATTGCTTAAGCCCAGGAATTTGAGGTTAGAGTGAGCTATGATCATACCACTGTGCTCCAGCCTGGGCAAAAAAAAAATTTATATATATATATATATATATATATATATATATATATATGACAAAAGTGGTGAGATGTACTTCCAAGATTAGGTTGCAAAAGGTTGTGGCTTTCATGTCTTTTTTTTTTTTTTTTTTGGTGATACAGTCTTTCTCTGTTCCCCAGGCTAGAGTGCAGTGGTGTGATCTCTGCTGATTGTAACCTCTACCTCCTGGGTTCAAGTGAATCTCCTGCCTCAGCCTTCTGAGTAGGTGGGATTTGCAGGTACTACTGCCACACCCAGTTAATATTTTTAAAATTTTTTGTGTGTGTTTTTAGTACAGATGTGGTTCCACCATGTTGGCCAGGCTGGTCTCGAACTCCTAACCTCAGGTGATCCACCCACCTTGGCCTCCCAAAGTGTTGGGATTGCAGACGTGAGCCATTGTACCTGGCCGTGGCTTTCATCTTGCTAGCACTCTGTCTTTGCTGGTGCTTTCTGTTGACTTCTCATTTACTTGCTGATGAAGCAAGCTGATATGTTGTGAAATACTCTATAGAGACACTCACAAGGCAAGGGACTGAGGGATGCCTCTGATCAATAGTTCATAAAGAGCTAATATCTCTGTCCAACAACCCCTGAGAAACTGAGTCCTGCCAGCAACCATGAGAATGAGCTTAGAAGCATATTATTCCCCAGTCATGCCTTCAGATGAGACCACCCCCTGGCCTGTGTCTTCATTACAGCCTTGTGAGATGCTGACAAAGAGGACCCTGCTGGGCTCTGCCTGGATTCCTGACCCACAGAAGATATGAGATAATAAATGTAGGCTGTTTTAAACTGCTCAGTTTTAGGGAAATTTGTTATGCAGCAGTAGATAACCAAAAGACTTCTTTTTCTTTGTTTGAAAACTGTGTTCCTTTATTTAAAGAGTTTAATTCTTCTTACACTTGTTTTTTCCCTCAGCTACAGACACACCTTCATTATTTTCCTTCTCTTTCTCTGTGTCTCATTTGAGACATTCCTGGCACTACAATTTGACACACCTCCAGGCCCAGCAAACTGCTTGAGACTCTGTTAGCAATACCATAATGAGATGGGTAAATTCTCAGTACCTTTTGACACTGCCCAAGGCAAAGTCATAAGTGATGCTTGTTCAATAATTCCAAGGTGTGTCACTGCCTGGAAGGCCGTTTGGTATTTATAGGAATCTGAAAGTTAGGCACTGGGGAAAAATGAGTTCCAGACCGTTGCACTTATTTTCAGATAGAATCATATTCTCTGAAAAATTGCATAGGATGTTGAGCTGATAGGGGATTCGCCATGATTGTATGGCTCGCTGGGCTTGTATTGTGGTTGAGAAAAATCATCTTGTCGGACTGGGAAGACGATAGTCACATCTCCTCAGCTGGCTGGTGATAGATGTTTAAGGACAGGCGGAAGACGTGGCCGCTTCTTCTCACTCGAAGCCACTGAGTTGCACCTTAAAGTAAATCAACAAAGAGAGAGCTGCTTTGACAGGAAACTTGCCGAGGCTCATCCGGTTGGCGGCATGGGCTGGTAGACAAAACTGAAAGCTTTGAGATAAGCATTTGGAAATTCAAAGAGACATCTTGTCTGTCATTTATAATGGCTCAAAACTTTGAAGAAAATGTATTCTCACATGGAAGGGTTTGGGGGAGGTGAGTTTAGTCAATCAATCAACCAATAGACCAGCAAACACTCACTGTATGCCTACTTTGAGCACCATGCTCAGGGCTGGAAAAATATAGTTAGATTGCAGTCCTTGTTATCAAAGGATTCATGGAAGAGTGAGGTGGCCAACAAACATGTAAATATATTTTAAAATTGCAATACAGCGAAGTGAAGGCTTGTGCTCTGTGGGAGACCAAATTGATCCTATTTGCAGGGAACCAGGGAGGAAAAATAAAGGCTTTTCTGAGCAGGCAAATAAATTCAGTTGGTAGGTGGCAGGATAAAGATCTAGGTGAGCAGAAGACATTCTGGGCTGAAGGACTGGCCCGTGCAAAGGCCCTGAGATATTATTTAGCTTGGTCAGGCTGGGGGAATTGGCAAGGCTGATGTGTGCAAAGCAGGGAAGAGGCCAAAGCAGGGAAGAGGCCAGACAGATGGGCGAGGCTGGTCCAGGAAGACCTTGAGGGCCAGATTAAAGGTTAGATTCTGTTCTCAGAGCAACAGGGCCTCTGGGATGGGTGCAAACAGGGCAGGCCTGGTAAGATTTGGAGTCTGGAGGGATCTCTATAGGGGAGAGATTGGAAGAGGTGAGAATGAGGGCAGGCAGACCAGTGGAGCAAAGATGAGGACCCTTGTTTCTGTACCACTCTGAGCTGTCATTGTGTGTTTTTTGTATTAACAGCATCCATTTCCATGACACGTGTTGAGGAGGTCATGAAGGTGGGGCAGTTGTTTCAGAAGCAACCTAGGTGTCCAGGGCAGATAGACGATTCCTTCCTTCCAAGATAGATTCCTTCCTTCCTTCCTTCCTTCCTTCCTTCCTTCCTTCCTTCCTTCCTTCCTTCCTTCCTTCCCTCCTTCCTTCCCTCCTTCCTTCCCTCCTTCCCTCCTTCCCTCCCTCCCCCCTCCC
>NW_016107456.1:4226836-4265888 GCF_001604975.1 Cebus imitator
CAGGCTGGAGTGCAGTGGTGCAATCTTGGCTCACTGCAACCTCCGCCTCCCGGGTTCAAGCGATTCTCCTGCCTCAGCCTCCTGAGTAGCTGGGACCACAGGTGTGTGTCACCATGGGTGTGTGCCCAATTAATTTTTTGTATTTTTTAGTAGATGCGGGGTTTCACTGTGTTAGCCAGGGTGGTCTCAATCTCCTGACCTTGTGATCCACCCCCCTTGTCCTCCCAGAAGATTCTTAAGGTCCTTCTCCAGTAGCTCAGTGAAGCCCCAGCTAGAGCCTGGGCCGGTGGTGGGGTGACCAGCTGTCCTGGTTTGCCAGGATGCAGGACTTCCAGTGCTGAAACTGGAAGAGTCCTTGAAAAGCTGGGACATGTTGGTCACCCAAGTCAGCAGGGTGGTGCTGAGCAGGCTGCACAGCAGGACATGCTGCCTAGGGTGGGAGACTCAGGTTCTCTTCCTTTCTTACCACCCCACCACTTTGCTTCTCAGCCAGACCTTCAGAAACCACCCCCTTCTGACTTTTGGAGCTCTTGTTCCAGGCTGCAGCCTAGTTCCCTGTTCTCTTTCTCCTTGATAAGCCCTGACCACCTTTTAAAGGCCTGACACCTTCACCTGCAGCCTCAGCTGCAGCCAGACCCTGATCTCTTAGTCTAGACCAGGCAATGCCCCCCTGAGAAGTGCTGGCCACCTTATCACGGCTTCCTCAAGTCCAGGATCCTCGTGGGGAGGTCCAGATTTCCCCCGGGCTTGGTTCCAGCCCTGACCCAGGGTTCTAACCTCCATCTTCAGCACCCAGGGAATGGGCCTTGCCTTCTCTCTGTCCCAGGCACCGGCAAGCCCTCTGTTCTCAGAGCCACCCCTGGTTGTGTGTGTCTGCCTCTCTGTTTCTCAGCTTCTCACAGGATGAACTTGCAGGTTTCATGCCCAAACCAGGCCTGTGTGTGGCATTCACGGGACAAGGAGGCCGCTGTGGCCTCAGATAGTAGTTTCCAGGCTGCATGTGAAACCTGGGATGGATTCTTTCAGGAAAAATGTTGACAGGATGAGTTTTTAGTGCCACGTAGCTGAAATGAAAATCACTGGACATGACCTTTACTCTGTCGTTCCAAGGCTCACTGGTACCAGCCATTTCTCTGGTACCTGCCTCCCCCACTGCTAACCAGCTGTAAGTTGTCTCTGTTCATGCCTGGTGTCCAATTAGAGCGAAAACGTATCAATCCGTCAACAAATACTTGTTGAGTGTCGACGCTGTGTCCTCTCGTCTAATTCCCATGCGATGCGGTAGGTCTTGTAGCGGCACGTATTGGTGATGGTGTACTTACCCTGTCCCTCTCTGTCGTCTCCCAGAAGCCCGAGCAGTACCTGTTCTGCCCCTTCTATGAGAGGGTTCTACCTCACTCTGAGCAGAACCATCTCCTTACACTCTGCCCACGCAGGTTCCACTTCTCTTCTGAGCCAGAGAGCTAGTTCTTCAGCATTTGGGAAGCAGCAGCTCCCACCTTGTGCTGTCATAACAAAATGCATAGACTGGGTGGCTGCAACAACAGGCATTTATTTTTCTCCTAGTTCTGGAGGCTGGAAAGTCCCAGATCAAGGTTCTGGCCAATTTTCTCTCTAGTGAGGAGCCTCTTCCTGATTTGCCTTCTCAATATGTCCTCACGTGGCCTTTCCTAAATGTGTGTGTGTGTGTGTGTGTGTGTGTGTGTGTGTGTGCGCGCGCGCGCGTGTGCTCAAAGAGACAGAAATCTCTCACCTTCTTATAAAGCCACCAATCCTGCTGGATTAAGACCCCACCCTTATGACCTCCTTCAACCTTAATTACCTTTTAAGAGTTCCACCTTTAAATACAGTGACACCGGAGGCTAGAACTTCAATATATGAATACTTGGGGGATAGAATTCAACCCTTAGCATTGCTCTTGTCCGAGTCTAACTCCTTACCACCATTCCTGTTCTGAGAGCTTGGTGCCCTAAGTTCATGCGCTGCCAGGGGTGCTGGTGGTGGTGGCGGCTAAAATGGAGGAGGTTGAGAGAGGAAGGTTGATTGGGCCAAACATCGTAAAAATAAGGATGTTTTTTAGTTTGTTCATTTGTTTAAAACTTCTGTATTCTAGATACCAGCTACAACTATTCTCACAAGCTCAGCTCATTTATTTTGCAGCTGTGTCTTGCTACTTGCTGGAAGGTTCATGTTGTAGCTATGGTGTAAAGCTTTGTTTCATAAAGAGAGGCAAAGTCACAAGAATTATGTATGAGGGGGTTGGGCGTGGTGACTCACACCTGTAATTCCAGCACCTTGGGAGCCTGAGGCAGAAGGATCATATGAGACCATGAGTTCAAAACCAGCCTAGGCAACATAGTAAGACCCTGTCTCTACAAAATAAAAACAAAAAATTTAGGCAAGTGTGGTGCTTGAAGTCCTAGCTACTTGGGAGGCTTAGGCAGGAGGATCGCTTGAGCCAAGGAGTTTAAGGTTACAGTGAGTTATGAGTGTACCACTACACTCCAGCCTGGACAACAGAGCAAGATTCTGTCCCTAAATATGTAAATAAATAAATAAGAGGATTGTGCATAAGGGTAGAAGACTTGGGGCAGTTAGACAGGGACCTTGCTTGGCACCATCACATTGCAAGTGCTCTTAGTGGAATTTTGTTGAATGAATGATGTGGAGCTGAGTATCCAGGGTCCCAAATCTTCTGGAACAAAGACCTGCAGTGGTAGCGATCCAGCCCCCTCAGCTGATGATGATGCTGGCATCAGAAGAGGGACCTAGGAGGACAGTCAGGTGGTTTTCCGTCACACTGATGCTGCAGGCTGATGTCATAAGTTGTGAGTGCTTCCAAAGCAGGGCTCATCTTCGTCATCAACAGGTACTCCCAAGACCCTCTCCTGTCCTCTTCCCTGCTTTATCAGAAACAAGTCCAGAGTAAGCTTCAACTTTTCCCCAGATGACTACTTGCTTGGATGGGAACCAAGCATTTTAATGACAGCTGCCTACAGCCAGGGTTCCTAATTGTGAGACCATTTGCAGCCGGATCAGGCACTGAGATGGGGACACAGAACCTGGAGTAGTGGATTACATGGATCATTCCAGTACCCATTTAGTAATCAATAGTGGAGGGGAAATTTCAACTGCTGAACAAGTTGTTTGCTAACACATTGTCATGGCAACTGCTAATCCCTCGGGTTCAGGAATGGTTTCTTGAGTTGCTTTGTCTGATACAGGCTTGCAGGAGCCAAGGACATCTGTATTCCTACTAATATCAGACTGAATATTATTTTGCAGAATTGATTTAATGGGAAAAATGTCACTATTTTGACTCTGAGGGCTGTAAGAATGAGGTCAGGTTTGTTCAATACGGGCTCGAAGCCTTGCGTGAGCACCATCTCTCCTTCCTTAACTTCTCTGTCCTTTATTATTATTCATTTTTAAATTGAAAATAAATTTTAAAGTCTCTATGTAACACATATTTTCTGTAGAGAATTTAGGAAAATAGGAAGAAGCACACAGAAAAAATAAGACCCATCCATAAGAACAGAGGTGATGAATGCACTTTCTTTTAGTTTTGTTTTTTTTCGTATTCATATTTATGCACCTCTGTCGTTTAAATGCAGTTGGAATAATTATGCATGTGACAGATGATTTCATGTCCTGCTTTATTACTTAACGTTTTATTATAAACATGTCTCCACACTTCAGGCTATTTGGAACTCTAAATTATTGATAATGGCACGCACTTCAAGTGCGTGAGTGTATCACAACTTATTTAATTAGTCTCCTATTTTTAAATTCCTTTTGCATTCTTATAAATAATGCTTTATTGAGTATCCTTGCATGTAAAGCATAAAATACCTCCCTAAGAGAGAATTACTCTCACATGCTAAGAAGATTAGAAATGACACATGTGTCCAAACTTCCTTCTGGGTATCTTGTGGTAACTTACTCTCTTACCTGAAGTACCTGTTCTGCCGCCATCTTGCCAAATTGATGGGCAAAGCCAAAAAGAAAGCAGTGGGTATATTATGTTCTCCTGGCCATTTTGTTATGCGAGTATTCCAGTTTGGGGTTATCCAGACAATGTCACTGGTAGGAAAGGTGTTAGATATCAGAAGAATTAAAAGATGGGACTGAGAGGGTTAGTACTTGAAGGGGGGAATGTCCTTCTCTTTTGCATTGAAGCAATTGGGGACAGGTTTTTGTGTTGAGTGCCAATGTGTTCCCCGAAATAGTTGCAGGAATGGAGGGATGTTTCTCACCTGGAGAAGAGAAGGTAGGTAGGGATGGGCAGAGGCTCCAATACCTGGAACATGGGAGTTATTGTCACAGCAGGGCCTTGAAGGCATTGTCATTTGCCACTTCTTAGTTGGGTGGCCCTCCCTCTGACACCTGCTTTCTTCTTGACCCCTTCTTGGATCCCTGGGCAGTTGTAGCTACACCTCCTGCCCTGCTCATCAGAAACACCATGGTGGGGCCTCCCCATGGCCCCTGATGTCCTCCGTCTGCATTGTTACTCACCCCTACATATGACAACATGTTCTGTGGCAAGGGGACAGGTGAACCCCAGAGATTCCTTCCTCCTCTCACTGTATTCCAGCCTGTTTGTCCATCCCACAGCTCCCAGCTGCAGGTGTCGGGGCTCCCCAGACAGCTGCAGTCTTCTGTGTCCTGTCTGAGCTGTGTCCTCCCCTCCCCTCCCTCTGCCCCTCTATGGGCATCTCTGAGGGCCGCCTTGCCGGGAGCAGCTGTTGATTCAGACTGTCATCAGGACTTTGATAATTAAAATTTGAAGCTCTTCAGACATTTGCGTTCCATTACATTGAAGGAGCAGCTGTTTAAATTTGGGGCAGGGAACCAGAGCCTTGTGCAACGAGCTTGGGTTTAGATTAATCGAGTCTGCAGATTCACTTCCCATCTCATCGTCTTGATAGAGGCTTTGGGGAAGCAACCCTCACCCTCCCTGCCTCCTTCCCCCTGCCCCAGTTTGTACTCACAATCGCTGTGTGCCAGGCCCTGTGCTACACGGTGCTGCTTAGTGGCTAATAGCATGTGACTTGGAGGTGGGCTGCATGGGTAGAAATCCCAGCCCTCCTCTTTACTGACTGTGTGACCTTGAGCAAGTGACTTAACCTCTCTGTAAAATGATGAGAAATAACACACAGGGGGCTATGTACGACCTACATGCCTAACTAGCGTTTGTTTATGTCATTAGAATTTTAGTTAATGCCCTGACATCTCAGTTCACTGTACCGCACTGGGGCCACAGAAGAGGGAACAGAGCCCTTTGGAGGTTAAGTCCCATGTGGACTTGCATGCTGGTGGTGAGTGACCTGCTGGGCTGCCGTGAACTCTGGTCTGTCTGTTGCAGGCATGGGCCACACCACCATGACTAGCTCCCTTTACCTTTTCTTTTCTTTCCTTTTTTTTTTTTTTGAGATGGAGTTTCACTCTTGTTGCCCAGGCTGGAGTGCAATGACACAATCTTAGCTCACTGCTAACTCTGCCTCCCAGGTATAAGCGAGTCTCCTGTCTCAGCCTCCCAAGTAGTTCGGATTACAGGCATGTGCCACCATGTACAACTAATTGTTTTTGCATTTAGTAGGGATGGGGTTTCACCATGTTAGCCAGGCTGGTCATGAACTCCTGACCTCAGGTGATCTGCCTGCCTTGGCCTCCCAAAGTGCTGGGATTACAGGCATGCACCTCTGAGCCCGGTCTCCCTTTTCTTCTACAATCTTTCTGCTGGTCCCCATAAGCAGGTCTTGACTTTTTCTCTTCCCCTTAACTTGTGAGACAGTGACTTCCACTCTGTGAACTGCCAACACTGCCTTAATTCTGAGGGCAAGTGGGAATCCTGGATGAAGGGGGTTTGTTTATTCAGGTTTTCCCGCTCTTTCTCATGTCGGGCATTCAAAGTCACATCAAGAGCAACTGTACAGACCCCGCCTGTACATCCCATCCCATGTTGTTTTAGCTTCTGTGGCTGCTGAGATGTTGGATGAACATGTGCACACATGCATGCGTGCGCTCACACACACATTTTGTTATGCTAGTATTTCCAGTTTGGGGTCATCCAGACAATATCACTGGTATGAAAGGTGTTAGATATGACAAGAATCAAAAGATGGGATTGACATGATCAGTACTTGTGTGTGTGTGTGTGTGTGTGTGTGTGTGTGTGTGTGTGTGTGCACGTGTGTGCACATGCACACCAGCAGGGAAATGTCCTTTTCCTGGTAAGAGCCATCTCTGGGATGGCCTGGAGCAGGAGTTGAAATGACCCTCACCCAGGTGTCTGCTCCATCAGTAATAATGGTGGCAGTGTTTGTGGCAGCTACTGTCCTTTCCTGGAGTTGCACTGAAAACACGGCTGCCACCTTGCTGAGGCTTGTCATGTATTATTTACTTGCATCCCCACAACAATCTTCAGGTAAATAGGACTTTTCCTCTGTATTGCAGATGAAGAAATGAGACATGGAGAAGTTTAGAAACAGGTCCCTGGACACACGGGGAGGAAGCAGAGGCTGGGGTTTTAACCTAGCTGCGTGGACCCTGGAACCTGTGTGGCTCTGATGCACTCTATGCATTCTCTGCTCAGGGAAGTCTCCCACATTGGGGGGCACAGCCAGAGTCCTGGCCCAAGGTTCCCTGGGAAGTGCTTCTGGTGGGGGATACCTCTCCCCTCTAAATCATGTCCCCTATGTTGTTCTGGATTCCTTGAGGATTGCTGTAAGCTCCTTCAAACATAAGGTGCAGTGGGGTGAATTGCAGTAAGAGTTGCTTAGAAAAAAAATTCTATTTGCTACACTAATCTAATTTTCATTAGAGCTAGTGCAGCTCATTGTTGGGGTCTGCAACCTGGGAAAGGGCAGTATCAGGGCTCCAGGATAGTCCAGGATGGAGAAGAGAAGGGAGGGTGGGTGTAAGGGAGCTTGACATCAGAACAAGGCTCAGGTCTGGTCAGGGAGGGAGGGCCGACCAGAAATGACCCCTCAGTCAGGTGCAGAGCCTGCAGCATGGAGGCAACAGGTCTGAAGGTGGGATATGGCCCTCTGCAGGTCAGACCCACATGCTGGCCTGGGCTGCTGAGGCTGCCCCAGGGTCAGTGGGCAACTTCCTGCCCATACTCCCATGAGTTATCCTGAAAGAAAACAGCCCATCTAAAAGCTTTACCTGGCAGGGTCTAGCCCTTCTTAGAGGGGACTTCCAGAAGACTCTTGGAGTGAAGTGATTGATGAAGACCTTATATGGAGCTGGGGCTTCTAGAAGAATCTCTGGTGTCAGAAATCTACAAAGGTACTTACGTGCAGTTAACAGCTCCTCATAGGTGTCGGGGAGTGCCAGAGAATGAAGCCCTCTTTTCTTCAGCTGCCTTGAATTCCTTAGGCTGCTGGTTCTCAAAGCATGACCCTGGACCAGAAGCATCTGCCTCCCTTGGGAACTTGTTAGACATGAAGGTTCTCAGGCCCCTCACCAGACCCACTGAATGAGAAACCCATGGGGCAGGGCCTGGCAATCTGCATGATTCTCCTGGTGATTCCGATTCAGCCTCAAGACTTGAGCCAATGACATCCAAAATATGGGACATTACCCCTGGCGGTTTGTGGAAGTAGTGTGTGGGCAGGGCATCCATGAGCTTTGAATTCCATAGAAAAAACTCTTCTAATCCCTCTTTATATAAGAAGAACCTTTGAGTTTTGGAGCTTCTGTTGCTCCTTGCCCTTTCAACACTTACAAATGGTCATTTTTACCCAGGAGAAAGCGTGTCCTAGGGTCAGAACCCCAGGAGGGCAACAGTATCTAGCCAACATTTACGTATGTTTTTGTTTTTGTTGATTTTGTTTTTAGCCTCATTATCTGTTTATAGCAAATGAGACTGGGTTTTCATTTTGGTAGTGATACGTAGTTTCCTTTTAAAGTAAGTTAAGAAAAATGACACATTAAAAATATTAACTAAATATTAGTACAGGTGGTACTAGCATTTGGAAAAGCTTGTGTCATGAGGCATGAGACAGTTTAGGGAGCGTGTTTAAAAGCGAGCATTTCTGCAAAGATTGCTCACAGTCCCAGGAATGCTTCTGGGAGTTGATTCTCATCATTTGCAGCATTAAGATTTTCATTTAGGATGGTGCTTTTCTCTTCTGATAGGCTCAGTGCAGCCGCAGGAATTCTCACTATGGACGATGCGCCACCTGCATCAGATCCACCTGGAAGGCTCTTTAAAAATGGATGCTCAGGTCCAGCCCCTGCACTACTGAATCAGAATCCCTGGAGTGCAGCCCAGGGATCTGCATTTAATAAGCTCCCAGGTGATGCACATGATCAGTGAAATTTGAGAACCACAGGCCAGATCCTAAGTACACAAATTTGTGAATCCAGTTGACCTGTGATCAAATTGCCACTCAGCTTTGCCAACTCATGTAATCTCTCTCAACCCCATTTCCTTATCTGAAAAGTGAGGTTAACAGCAGCTGTTTTTGGGGATTGATGTGTGGCTCAGGAGATTCGCCAGCCATGATGTTCTCTGCACATCTTAGCCATTCTGTGTGAACTCAGCTTTCTTCACCTCGAGGATGCAATTCAAAGTGATTTTACTTACACTTAAACCACCATGGCAGAGATTGAGTTATTTGTATGGGGTTTAGGAAAAGTGTGGACTCTTCTCACCGATTTTGCTTCTTATAGGAGTACTGTTGGACATCAAGTTGTTTTATTTTTCTTCACAAGGTTCACCATGCAGGTGAATGCTGGCCTCAGATGCTAGGGAATGCTGCACAGCCTGCTTATCAGACCGTGGCTGCTTCCATTACCAGAATAGAAGGCTGTTTTATACAGAAATGTCATGGCCTTCCTAGCTAAATGCATGCTGCTTTAAACCCAGAGATCATCCAAGACTTTGTAGCACATGCTATAATTTTTTTTTTGAAACATGTAAGGGTTAAAAGGCAGGTTATACAAGTCATAATGTGGGAATTCTTATGAGAGTTCTTAGCATGTATTAACAATGTAGCATCTGGCTGGGCATGGTGGCAAACACTTGTAATCCCAGCATTTTGAGAGGCTGAAGTGAGTAGTTCACTTGAGGGTAGGAGTTTGAGACCAGCTTGGTCGACATGGCAGAACCCTGTCTCTACTGAAAATACTAAAAATAAAAAAAAATTAGCTGGGCATGGTGGCACATGCCTGTAATCTCAGCTACTCTAGAGGCTGAGGCATGACAATCATTTGAACCCAGAAGGCAGAGGCTGCAGTGAGCCGAGATCACACCACTGCACTTTAGCCTGCTGGGTGACAGAGCAAAACTCGGTCTTCAAAAAAGAAGAAAAAGGAAAAAAAAAAAGGCACCATCCAGCTTGAAGTGGATAGGGTATTGATGACACTGGACACCGCTGGCCCAAGGGACCCTGGTCATCCCTTAGGTTGGGAAGCATTCTCTTGCCCAGCAGTACACTTGTTGGGCACCTGGGATTGGTGCCAGGGCTCCTGGCTGTTTCAGAACCTCATTGTGTGACCTTGTAAAGTCATTTGCCCTCTTCAGGCTCCGGTTTTCTTAAAGGCAAAATAGAGATAATAATGAACTTGTGTCCTGGGGCTATGATGAGGAGGACTGAGAAGATACCTGTGAAAAGTGTGTTGTCACTTAGATGGTGGCGCATGGGTGTTATCTGCCCATCTGTCACCTGGAAAGTAATGTGCAGACATTACCTGTCTGTCAGGAAGCATTCATTCAGTATTAATCTCCAAGGTCTTGCATATTTAGGTACTTTGTGGTCATTTGGCTGAGAGATTGCAAATTCATGGGCCATGAGCCCAGATAGATGCACAGATTGTATTCTTCTGAGTATACAGTGTCCTTTAAAAATTGCTCTGGGCGCCTTCAGAGAGGATTTGTGTTCCTTGGTTCATTGAACATCCTAACCATCTAGATTGCCCAGTCTGTGTCTTTGTTCATTTATGCCACCTGTGAACCCAGAGCTCCTTGGAAGTGACCTTTAAAGTTCTTGATTTTCAGGTTTTGTCTCCAGGTGTAGTGGCTGAACATGCTGCAGGTGTGAGTGGCCCTCCTGCAGGCATGAATTGGCACCAGCAGGTGTGATGGGGCAGGGGAGGAGTGCGGAAGGACCTCCCTAAATGCATCATGGAGCTTCACCTGTCTACAGAGATGGGCTATAAGACCATCCCCAAGGTGGCCATGAGTGAAGTGCTGGGGACCACAGGGGTGGGATGCCAACTTAGCTTTGGATGGGAGCGATGTTTAGGGAAGATTTTCCTGAGGGAGCCTTGATACTCGAACTACATTTCCAAGGGTGAGGAGACAGCAGCGTAAGGGTGGTCTATGCTTCACCTGCCTACAAAGATGAGGGCACGAAGGCATTAAAGACTACAGTGTATTTGAGTGACCCTCAGCTAATTAGGCTGAGGTGTGGCCTCTGGGGTGGAAAGAAGCTGCAGGAGAGGACTCACCCTCCAAGGGCGTCATTCTAGGTGGAACACAGTCAAGATTCCTGCAGGACATAGAATTCTACTCAAAAGTGTGTAACGAACAGAACTGAGAGAATAACTGTTAGTGGTGAGGGCAAGAATAAGGAAACCTACAAGCGATGCTGAGGGACCAAGGGAAGATTGAAAGGAACAGGTTTGGAGAAGGGTAGAGGATACTGGCTTTGGGCACGTGAGACTTGAGATGTCTACTGGATGCCTACGTGGATACATCAGTGAGGCAGTTAGATATACAGACCTGAGTCCAGGAGAGAGGTCTAGAATAAGGATGTGAAATTGGGAGTAGTCAGTGTATGGATACTCTTTAAAATTGTGGGCTTAGATGAGATGCGCAGGGATGGGACTCAGAAGAAATTCTTGTTGAACAGTGAAAACACATGGACACAGGGAGGGGAACATCACACACCAGGGCCTGTCGGCAGGTGGTGGGGGGTAGGGGAGGGATAGCAGGTGTTGAGGGGACAAGAGAGAGTTAACATTAGGAGAAGTACCTAATGTAGATGATGGAGGGATGGATGCAGCAAACCACCGTGGCATGTGTATACCTATGTAACAATCCTGCATAATCTGCACATGTACCCCAGAACTTAAAGCATAATAAAACAAAAAAGAAATGCAAGGACTGAACCTAAGCACCCCACCAGGCTGGGATCATGATGAGGGTGAGAGTCCATCATGGAAGCTGAGAAAGAGCAGGCAGAGGACAAGCAAGGGAGAACGCTGTCTGGAATCTGAGAAAAGAGGAGGGAGCCATTAATGCTGTCAACATTGTTGATAAAGCAAGTATGATGTGGGCCAGGGGTTTCCCTCTGGACTCCTTGAGCTACCTGAGGGTCACAGGTAGTCTTGAGAAGGGCAGTTTCACTGTCCCAGCGGCAGCAAGACCCTCATTGGAGTGAGTGGAGCTGCAATGTAGTGAGATTGGATGCTGCAGCTGTAGATTACAGACACTCTTTCCAGTCTTGTCTTGTTCTAAGGAAGAGCAAAGAGTAACGTGTAACTGTTACATGCCTAAATTAGATTTTTAAAAAATTTTATGTTGTTTTTATTTTGGAGACAGAGTTTTGCTCTGTTGTCCAGACTGAAGTGCAGTGGTGCAGTGCTAGCTTACTGCAGCCTCCACCTCCTGGGCTCAAGCGATCCTCCTATCTCAGCCTCCTGAGTGGCTAGGACTACAGGTGCACGCCACCCCCAGCTAACTTTTAAATTTTTTTGTAGAGATGGGATATCACTGTGTTGCCCAGGCTAATCTTGGACTCCTGGCATCAAGCGATGGTCTTGCTTTAGCCTCCCTTCTTATTTTGAAAGAAATAAAAGTAATAAACTAATACTAAAGAAATTTTGGAAAACAGAGATGAAAATAATCCCCTAATTCCATCTCTCTTGTACCATCGCCGATAGAATATTTTAGTGTCCAGCCGCTCCTTGTCATCCCCCCACCAGGCTTATAATTACTGTAATTCGTAATGTTAGCGCAAGCTCATTTTCCCTCCTGCTTTCCTCACTTAACATTTCATCATGAGCATTTTGCCGTGCTGTCTCTCTGCCAGGCTAACCTCAGTAGTTAAAATTTGCATGATCTCATTAGGACCTGTTCCCAACCTCCATATTTCCTGTGGAGTCTGAAACTAATGAAGGGGATGAAGAAAATGTCTGTAAATATTTTGTTGTTTTGCAAACACAAGCACTCTTAAATCCAGTTTAATGATTGCTCAGTTTAATTAAACCCTCTTGGTATTACTTGTTACCCAGTTCTCTGCACTGATTAGAGCCCCTCTCTGAAAGGAAAAATTCAAATGCATGCTGCAGTTTCTTTTTCCTTTTTCCTCCTTTCACAAACGTGAAAGGAGAAATTTGAAAGGAAGAATGTGATTCTGCTTTGTGCATTCCCTTGACCCAAATTGCTCAATAGTCTTTTGTTTGGAATAAAGTGTTCTAATCTTTTGGTATGTATGTGACCATGACTTTTTTCCCCCTCTTCTTCTAAAAAAAAAGTATTAAGGTATTATTTTTGGACTATAAAATTTAAGGCTACAGCAGAGTGAATTTTGGTCATCGTACACAGTCATGTAACCACCATCCCATCAAGATATAGAACCCATCCCCTTCCTTCCTTCCCCTCTTCCCTTTTGCTTTTTATCACCCTCCCTTCCACTTCCCTCTCTGCCAACAGCTGGCTCCAGGCAACCATTTATCTGCATTTTGATACTAGGGTATTCCAGTTTCTATAACTTTATCTAAAAGGAACAATATGGCATATAGTCTTTTGTACTTGACTTTGTCACTTAATCTACACTTTATAAGAGCCATTCATCTTGTTGCGTATATTAATAATTCATGCTGGATAATATTCCATGGCAAGGATCTCCCACAATTTGCTAAGCCATTCGCTTATTTTTTGTTCCTTGTCTCTGACTCAGCTCATTCTCTTTATTCATCCTTAAATCACAAGTGATAGGGACAGCCAAAGAGCTTCTTTTAAAATGTTCGTGATCATCTAGGACATTCAAAATGTGAAGTGCTCCACCTGTACCTGGGCTCACCACACTGCTTTGATGTGATGATCAGAAGTTGTAATAAAGTGGACTAGAATTTTAGATGGGGATTGGCCTCTGAAGTCAACAGTTAAGCTGGGAAGTGCATGTTGTCCAAATCAGCCTTGGAAAATCTCTTATGACACCCATGATAAAATGTTTGATTGAATAATTCTCATGCAGACTACAGTCTAAAATTAACTGAACTATACTAAAAGAATGAACAAAAGGAAAATCCATATGCAAATGAACGGACAAGGAATGTGTATTTGAGGGTGGGAAATTCTAACGTCTCCTTGCTTGTCTACAAGTTTATGTCCTTCTGCTTCAGTATTAAGTCTCTTTAATTCAAGTGATTTTTCTTTTTGGTAGTGGGGATACAATGAGATGGTATTTGCAGAATACTTAGCCCAGGCTTGGCACATAGTCTGTGCTACAAAATGTTTTATGGATGTTTATCTACTGCTTGCCATATCAGAATCACATAGAACCCGTTTTTGGAAATGTTAAAGACTTGGCCACATGGTCTTAGCCTTTTCCAGCTGACATCTCTGGGGCAGCCCCACAGACTAGCCATTTGAGGCTGGGTTTCATAATCCCATTGCCATCCATCTGGAGACCCATGTTCCAGTCCTCAAAGGAACCTCAGACTACAGAGTCCAGCCATACTCAATGGAGGAAGGAGAACAAAGCTTCAGGAAGAGGAAGCACAGAGAGTACATCTAGCTCTCCTCCAGCCCCAGCCCCAAGCAGTCACACTTCCTCAGATATGCCATTCAAATTCCCATCTTCTCAACCAAACAAATGGTGTCCCTTGATGCCATCTCTAGGGAATCCCCAGCCTGGAGAGGTGATGAGTGTCCCTGGTGCCTACAGAGAAGGACACTTCTCTAGGAGTGTTTTGTGTTTCATTTCGCGGCAGAGAAATGAGCTTTCATTTGCCTCTTTTGCCTCCTGGTGTCGGCCCTTAGTCCCTGAGCCATGGGAGAAGCTGATGTCCTTTGCCGTGGAAAATATGTTTTATTGTTTAGTGGATTGCGTAGGTGGTGCGGCTTGGCTGAAAGGGCCTCTTCTGCTGTTGAGGAGTGGAAAGAAACTAGAAGAGGGGGACAGGCCGCGTTTAGGTGTTTAGGGCACCATGATGCAGCTTCTTGCCCATCTTTCCTGTGGAGATCTAACTGACAGAACACAACACGTACAAAGCTCCAAGCAAGTACCATTCCTTTTCATTTGGGTGAGCACTGTCTGACCCCTGATTGCAGCATGCCTGCCAAACTGTTGAACTCTCAAATGAAAGTTGATTTTTGTCTCCCTTTCTTGTAAACTAGAGACTGTGTCAAAAATATGCAAGTTTGTACAGCAGTGAGGAAAGACTTTATCAAGGGGGACGATTGCGGTAGGAAGAGGGGATGGTGGCACTGGGGAGAGGAGCAGGGTGGGTGGGGAGAGTAGGTGGCTTGATCGATGAACTGAACTGGAAATGTTCTTTGCAGTCAGCAAACCCTTATAAGGGGGCCGTGGGAAGGAGTGAAGCCTGACTAAAATTTGATCCAGTTAGATTGGTTAATGTAGACAAACAGCGCAACTAATCATTTCTACAACAAAGAATAGGAATTTGGAAGGCCTGTGTCTGGCCTTGTCAAAGGATTATCCACAAGCCTTATCTAAGCTGCATGGGGAAAGGTAGTTATTTGCAGTAAGCTGTTACCTGGAGATGGGGGGATTTCGTAACCAGGAGCACAGGGCTTGGGTGAAGGTCAACATTGCCAATAACAGCTCTGCCCTGACTTACCCACTCACTCTATTCCATGAACACATGACACTGGTTGACCTTCACTACTGGTCTGCAGAATAGAGAGAGAATGATGGCTATGGACCCTGTCCAGGTGAGCTCTTACTGCACCTGAACTGAAAGAAGGCAAGAACCCAGAAGGAGGTGAAAGAGCAGGTCAGAGGACCTATGCACCTGAGCTCAGGTGGACAAAGGTGTTGCAAATCAGAGAGATGCACCTCTACACAGGCGACCACTAGTAAATTTAGTCCAAGGAATGGGCAGCTTTACCAATCAAACGAGCAAGTCCCACACTTCAGGGAGGAAAGAGTAAAGGTTTTTAACACTTGGCCCTGCAGTGCCAGCAGTGGAAGTTCCTTTTTTATGAGATGGAGAATGAAGGAGAAAGAGTTAATGCACAGATGCCCTGTGAGGCGTATTCTTAAGGTGGTTGCCTCCACGCCTCTGAGCCCTGTGGAACAGAGTGTATGGGCAAATCTGGCCCTCTCTGAATACGCATGCAGATTACGTGGCTGTGCAGTCTTTCCTGGTCCAGGAGAGCAGCCAGGCCTCTCACATGGTGCCCTTGTGCAGATCAGGAGGCAGCTTGCTGAGGGCCAGCTACTGTCAGGGGTGGGACCCACAGGCGTTACCTATAGCCCGGCCAGGCCTGAGGGCATTTTCTGAGAGGCTAAGCAGTCCTCCTGTGGGGTTCGCTAAGCTGTGCCTCTAGCAGACTCTTTAATGGAACTCAGATTCCGAAGCATATTGCGCATTGCAGTTGGGCTCCCAGAGAGGCCCTAAAATAGCAAAAGCTGTAATCCAGGGTGTGATTTTCTCTTTGTTCTGGCCATGAAACATTAACAACGACATTAACACAGTCATTTCACTTGGATGGCCGAAGTCGGAGCTTCTTCCCTAATTATATCCCTTTTCCCCTTCTTAGCTTTCATTTTATTAATCATTGGACAGCATATTCATGACATAGGCCCTTTGGAGAGGGCAAGGGTTTAGAAAACTGGAAAGGGAAAGGGTGCCCTAGGGTCATGTTTTCCAAGCCCCTGCCTCACACAGATTCACTGCAACCTTTGGTGTGTATTTGTTTTTAAACTACACATTTTTATAGATTTTAAACATATATACAGAATAACGTAAAAAGCCCTTATTGCCCAGCTTCAGCAATGAACACCCCATGGGCAATTTTTTCACCCATACCCCTATCCACTTACCCGTTCTGTACTGATACTGTATTTTTTCCATTATTAACGAATTTCCCCATGCTGTTTCTTTATTGTCAAATCCTTCCCTCACCCTCGACTCCTCATAACCACTGATCTGTTTGTGTTTCCTATAGTTTTGGCCGTTCCAGAATGTCAGATAAATAGAACCATGCGTTCTGTAGCTTTTGAATCTGGCTTCTTGCAATTAACATAAATCATTTGATGCTTGTCTATATTGTTGCAAGTGTCAATAGTTCATTCGTTTTTATTGCTGAGTAGTATTTTTCCGTATGGTCGTAAATGTGGTTGGATCTTGAACTGGGTTTTAAGGATCCAAGGACTGTGGAGACCACGGGCATTCCCTTGATGAGTGATTCATACAAATCTGTGCAGTAGGCCCCAGCTTCTGGGAAAGAGGGGAATTTGAGCACAGGCAACTAATCACCCCGCTTTCCTTGACATGAATTGACATGATCAAAAAAAAAATAAAAACCTGACATGACCAAGCTGGGCACTGGAAAAAGTGCCATCCTTCTGCCTCATACTTAGTTTCTAGGAGATACAGTGATTGAAGAGGATCACCTAGAGCTGATCCACAAATCCCTTTCCTCAGAAAGCAAAGACAATTTGCTTGTGAGATTTGTCAAGGGAGTATAGAGAACAGCTACACAAGTGAAGATGGATGTAGCCGTGAGAAACAAAACAAAACAACGAAACCCACGAATCTACTCCAGCGGTATGTTAAAGGAGTGATATACCACGCTACAGTAGGATTTACCTTGTAATTGTAGGGAAAAGTCAACATTAGGGAATGAATTAATATGTGTTACATGGATAAATAAGAAATAGAAAACCATATGATGAGTTCAGTAGTCTCGAAAAGGCTTTTGAAAAATGTAACACTCATTCTGGTTTAAAAGTTAGCAAGCAACCCAGTGCCCCAAATGTTTGGGACTTCCTTATCACCCTAAACATACAGTCAAGTAGCTTTTGTAAATCTAAAGTTAATGTCATCATTTGTCATGAAAAATTAGAATATTGGCTCAGAAGTTGCTATTAAGACTAAACTGATAACCTCGTCATTAAACTTTGTAAAGGTTCCATCAGTAATGGCTGTTATGGGTTGAATTGTGTCCCCAGAAGAAGTTATTTTGAAGTCCTAACTCCCAGTAATTCAGAATGTGACCTTATTTGGAAATAGGGTCTTTGAGGATTTAATCAACTTAAGATGAGGTCCTTAGGGTGGGCCCTGATCCAGTATGATTGGTATCCTTGTAAAAAAACAAAAAACAAAAAAATAAGCACAGAGACAGAGAAGACAATGTGCAGAGGCACGGGGAAAGATGGACTGGAGTGATACTTCTTCAAGCCAAGGGATGCCAAAGATTGCCAGCAAACCACATGAAGCCAGGGGAGAGACATGGAACCGATTCTCCCTCCTCATCCTCAGATGGAGCCAACTCTGCTGACAGATTGATTTCCAACTTTTAGCTTCCAGAACTGTGAGACAATACCTTTCTTTCATTTAAGCCACTCAGTCTGTGGCACTTTGTTATAACACTCCTCAAGAATGAATATAATAGCTAACATTTGTTCACTGTTCACTCTGTGTAAGATACTTTTTAAGCACTTTATAGCCATAAACTCATTTTAATTTTTACAGCAATTTTGTAAGGAAGAGATGATGATTATTTCTGTTTTACTGATGGAGAGACTAAGACACAGAGACACTGGCAAACTTTCCCAGGGCCATCCATAGTAAGAGGTGGGACAGGCATTTAAACTCAGGTTGTCTATTTCCTAAGCTAATCCATGAGCACCAGCATTAATTATACCATGTTCAGATCCATAATAATTACAGCATGTTGATACTGATATATCTAGACACATAGATCAGTGGAACAGAATAGAAAGCTCAGGAATAGATCCTTGTATGTATAAGCATTTTATGTAGGACATCAGGGAGTAGATGGATAATTCAATGACGCTGAAACAATAGTGAAAGTATTTTAAAAAGTAAAATAAAGTTGTATTCATATGGCATGTCATGCATTAAACTTATTTCTAGATGAAGTAAAGATTTAAATGTATTCATAATTCAATAAAAGGCTCAAGAATGATACAGGTGAATGTTTATTTCTTCTGTAGTATGATATCCAAGTGTCAGATAGTCTGTGTAGGCATTTCTACCAGAGTGGGAAATGATTTGCAGATTTTAGTTTATACTCAACCTTGTACACATGGTGAAAATAATTAAGAGAAAGAAACTAGAAACTAGAGAAATGTTTGTAACTGAAAATGTAGAGAATAAGTTAATGTGTTTACCAAATTAAGATCACTTACAAATTAGAATGGATAAAAAGTCCAATCGTAAAATGAGTGAGGGGCATAAGCAGGCAATTTCCAAATGGAGAAATGCCAAATGGCCAGTTGAACTTATAAGAAACATTCAACCTCACCTAATATTGAAATAACTTAAAATTAAACTAATGGGCCTTCTGCCTTTCACCAATTAAAATGACAAATGACAATGATTAAAAGCAATGATGATACTTAGTTCTAGTGAGGATGCAAGGAAAATGAACAACCTTATACATCGCTGATGGTAGTGTTAATTGCAACAACTGTTCTAGAAGGTGCTTTGACTATGTATATAATTTATGCATACCCTTTGACCCTAGAAATACAGCTTTTAGAGTATTATCCCAAGGAAATAAATGTAGATATTTCCTGCACTTTATTTCCTTGCCTTAAAAGTGGTAAAATTTGAAAGTTAAAAAAAAAAAAAAAAAAAAAAAAAACGAAAAGAGGATTTGGGTTAGTAAATAACAGCATATAGAATGGCAATCATTAAAACTGGGTTTTAGAAGAACATTTAGTAAACTAAGAAAATATTTCTGATATTGTAATGTACTTTAAAAGCAGGTTGTAAAGCTTTTTGTTCATTCTGGTTCCAGATGTTCTTTGGAAAATAAATGTGCCTATCTGATAATGGAAAAAAAAAAATCTCAAAAGCCACGTATGACAGTATGAGAAGTGGTGACTCCCAGAAAGGTGCAGTTTAGGGAGGATTCTGTTTTTAAATTTTCCTCAAATAATTTGCAGTAAAAATGTATTATTTTTGCAATTAGATTAAAATGAATAAACCTGACAAATGAATGCATATAGATTCATATGCAAAGATTTACAGATAAATAAATATATGTAGGATGCCTCTAGATAATGTGTACATTTTCCAGATGTTAATTACACCAAAAAATGCAATGTTGTTAAATGCATTGGTGCCCGTAGGCATTTTGAATATTTGTGACTTTAGGGTATTCAGAATAATTACTAGTTAATATCTATCAATAGTTATGGCTTGTTAAAACGTGTGTTGTTAAATTATGAATACATTTTATAGGCACGGTATTCCAAATAACAATAATAATAGCTAGTATATGTTTAGCTCTTAAAATGTGCCAAACTTTTTTCTAGGTACATGCTTATTGTCTTTCTTGAATTCCTCTAAGAAATTCTATGAGGTTGTATGTGTCTGTGTCTGTGTGTGTACTGAGACTCACAAAGCATATAAGATAAATATATTAGATTCCAAGAGAATCACCATGATTTAAAAAAAAATGTTTAATATGGTTAGGCTTTGTGTCCTCACCCAAATCTCCTCTTGATTTATGATCTTCATGATCACCATGTGTCAAGGGAGAGACCAAGTGGAGGTAATTGAATTGGGGGCAGTTTCCCCCATGCTAGTGATGAGTTTCTCCTGATAGTGAATGAGTTCTCAGGAGATCTGGTGGTTTTATAAAGGGCTCTTCCCCTCATCCCTCAGCACTTCTCCTTCCTACCACCTTGTGAAGAAGGTGCCTTGCTTCCTCTTTGTCTTCCACCATGACTAAGTTTTTTGAGGCCTCCTCAGCCATACGGAACTGTGAGTCAATTAAACCTCTGTCCTTTATAAATTACTCAGTCTCAGGCAGTTCTTTATAGCAGTATGAAAACAGACTAATACAGTGTTCTTTTGAAAGTCATTTCAAAGAAGATTTTGTGTTCCATAATCACCACAACCTTGATTTCGCCCTTATTTTGTGTCTTTGTCTCTTACAGTACTCTTGTGGGCACCAAGGCTTTGTAGAATAAAAGGGGTTCCCCAGAGGCTCACAGCAATGTGCAGACTGAGTATGAGGCTCTCAGTGATCTGTGTAGTTGGATCCTGTAGCTAGATGTTGACTACTTGGGGGAAGTCCAATGGAATGAATTTCCTTTATGCTCGTTCTGTCAATATGATTTCTCCTAAGTTTTCGGTAAGAGCTAGACAACAGAGTTTCCCCGTCTTACATACATCCCCCACCCCCTGCACCCGCCTCAATAATTAGGACATTATAAAGGAGGATATAAAAATTTTCATTGATTCTACCACTGAGCTGGTTGCTGTTTCCCAAGTAATTGTTGGTGCATGGATACGGCCAACCAGTGGCATAGCTCTATTCTCAGGGCTTGCCTGGAGGAGCCTCCCAGGATTGTAGAGGAACTGCAGTGAGAAATTTATATAAAAACTCATAGGAGGAGATCAGGGTGATTCTAGTGAATCTGAATCAAAAGAGTTTCAAACTCCCAAAAGAGCAGCAGGATTTCTAGTTGGTACTTGGAGGCTGTAGTTTGGGCTGTCATGTGATGTGGGCTGGGGCTTCATGTCAGATACATCTGCAGCCAAACAAACTGCAAGGATTGAGGGGGATAAGGTGACCAGCTTTATGGTGTCCCCATAAACGATTCAAAGGTGTGATTGAGGCATGGAAGAAGCTGCTAGGGAGAAAAGAAGAGGAGAGCAATGGGAAAATTGAGGAGACTCTGAAATACCGATAGGCGTCAGCAAATTTTAACAAATTGGGCAAAGTCTGAATTACAGTGTTTTGCTAGAGCTGTGGACAATAGTAGTGTTTTCTGGCACGGTTGTTGCATGTTTTCTCCCCAAGGTGAAATCCAACATGTTTGTGTGAAAGCAACTGAATGTTGGTAATCTTGTCCCTCAAGGCCCATCCCATCTCCTGCCTGAGGTCTGATGTTATCTGGAAAGGTGAGACACGCAGCTTTACAGGTGCAGTAGAGCTTGGTAAATGCTGGATGGGTCTCAGGTGCCTCCATCAGAAATGTGGCATGACTGCAGATGAGGATATCCATCACTGCCAGAGACAGCCACATGCCACACCTCTTGTATATCTCTGAGAGCATTTCAGAGCCCTGTACCTGTGGAGCTACCAGATGTAAGCTTCAGAGTCCCCCCCCCATCATGTTACCCTTCCAAGGCCCTGGGAAGGGTTGTGTGCAGTGTGTTCAGATAGTTAGATATTTTATAAAGTGATTAGAAGTAAGATAATTTTAACCACAGTTGGCAAAGACTGTTGTGTGATTCCACTCCAACTTCCCCTTCATCATAATTTCCTTTTAGGGGTGAGGGGTGGGAGGTGGCAGTTTTGGAGCAGGCAGGGCATTTTAGAAATTTAGATAAGCAGAAGTTGAAGTTTAGCTTGGGTTAATAGAATATAGATAGCTAGATCAATAGATCAATGATAGATGATAGTATACATACACACATAGATACTTCTATTTTATATGTGTATGTATGTATGTTTATATGTACGTATTTACTTACTTACTTTTAGAAACAGGGTCTTGCTCTGTCACCCAAGCTGAAGTGCAGTGACAAGATCATAGCTCACTGTAGCCTCAAGCTCCTGGGTTCAGATAATCCTTCCACCTCAGCTTCCTGAGTGGCTGGGACTACAGGTATGTGCCACCACCCCCAGCTAATTTTTTATTTTGTTTACAGATGGGATCTGCTATGTTGCCCAGGCTGGTCTCCAACTCCTGGCTTCAAGTGATACTACTGCCTTGGCTTCTCAAAGTGCTGGGATTATAAGCAAGAGCCTTGGCACCCATCCTGTATTTTCTTGTGTATAATTAAACCAATACTAGCTACCCTGGTGTGATAGTGCCTTCCACACACATGCCTAATGTCATGAATTCAAAGATCATTTGATTACTCAGTGCACAATAACACTTGTAATACCCTGAAATAGTATAGCATACACATGAGAGAAATTTGATAGAGATTTCTCCAAATTTGAACACAGCCTTAAAGTTTACATGACTCTCTATAAACAATGACTTGTGAACTTGAAGGAGACTTTAAAAATATTAATAATAGCAAACAAATATTAATCAGCTCGCTAGAAGGGACATTGAAGTTTCTAGTCTCTCTATAAAAAAGAAGATATTGCAGAATTATTGTCATAAAGAGATCATCTCAGAAAACGTGTCCAGAAATGTAGGGGAGAATATTGTTAGATAATTTATAAAAATAGTGTTTTTCTGGATTGTACAATGTTTGTGGTATTTGTTGGTTGTTAGAAATTTATTTGTTGTGGTTTCTTTTCTCATGTCAAATAGTCTGTTTTGTAAGTTTATATTATTTTTCTTAAAAAATGTATCCTCCCTAAGGTGTTTAAGCTTCGGGCTATACCAAATTCCAATGTGCTTCTGGGTGGCTATGATTATTATCTTCTTAGATGAGGAAATTGAAGCTGGGAGAGGTTAAGTAACTTGTCCAAGGTCACATGGTCATGGGCTGGGCATCAGTGTGTCTTGAAGATGCTCATCTCTTGTTCTTGTGCTGCTGTCCCAGTGGGGCATGTTTAGGATGTGGGCTTTGCTTCTTTCTGCCTTAGTGCAGCTGCAGCTCCTCATGGGCAGAGGCCTAGAAGACATGGGGGACTACTCTGTCATCGGTACTTCACCGACTTTCAGACTGTTTCCTCTTCCGCAAGTGTTCTTATGTTTGGAAGGACACTGGCTTGGGCATCCTTCATCTTTTTTGTAGCACTCTCATGCCATGGCCCCTGACATGCTGACTGGCAGATACTGCCAGGTTTTCCGAAATTCCTTCACTTCATCTCATACTGCGTGGTTCTCTTAAGAACGTGTGGTGTAGCATATAAATTCCTGGCATTTTGGGTGGGCTCAAATTGTATTGCATCCTCTAAGTCAATGAGAAAAACATTTAAAAACCCTTCAGTGTTTGTGGTTTGTTACTTTTGCTTGCTTCTGTTCATTCCAGTCAACGCTGAGGTTGTAGGGTTTGATATGCTGATTTTGATTCCGCTTTTTGCATTTTTACTTTCCCTGAGATCCTTTGTTAACACACCGACCTGTCTCCTAATCCTGTTGTTTCTCAGGTTATCGAGGTCTCTCTGTGTGGCTTTATCTTCTTGTTTCACAAAGAGCTGCATCTCTTTGTCTCCTGTTTAGGATGCTTCACACTATTTAAAGCGTTCTTCGGGTTCTTTTGGTAGATCATTTTCAGAGGTCTTCTTTTTAAATGTTTGCAGTGATTTCTTTTTTCCCCCTACTATATTAATTTTTTCATTTACTCATAATAATTCTTATTCCCCCCCCCCCCGCCACGGTTATATTTTCTGACTGTAGGTAGGAAGTTGTTAGGAACAGAGAAACTCCAGGTGCCTAAACCAGGTCTTACGTTAGGGGGCCTGGGACATGCTATGCTCCTGGTTAGATGCTAAAAATTTGAACTTAGGGGTTGACAATATGGAAGAAACACATGGTTTATTTAGTTAATTCCAGGCAGATGAGGTTTAACATTTTTTTCCCCTAGATTAGAACAAGAGTGTAACAGAGGTAGTCTGCCATTTGCATCTTAAAATCCATTTTTGTTTCCTCCAGATGCAAGTGGATAGTTTTTATTGTGAGTCTGAAATGGCAAAAGTTCTCTTGTCCGCCTGGCAGGGTGTGCGCTGGGGGTGTGGTTCACTTCTTAGGTGCCCTGCTGCTCAAGCCTCTAGGGGAGCATGCAGACCGGCAGGCTATGGGGCTCCCACCCCATGGCAGCATCTTGGGGTGAATGTTTACAATCGAAGCCCCAGTGGGCATGTGCTCTTTTAGTTTAGCTGTCTCTAGGTGGCTTGTGTAAGTCAGCTCAGTTAGACCCCCCTGCCTTGTAAGGACAGAGGGCTTTCTGTATCCCGGGGGTTTCTTGCCTTGGTGTACCGGAAGGATCGGATCACACGTGGGCTCGGAGGCTGAGGGCAAGGTTTTATTGAGTGGAAGTAGCCCTCAGCAGATGTGGGGGCCAGAAGGAAGATGGAGTGGGAAGGTGGTTTTCCCCTGGAGCCGGGCCACTCAACCTCGGTGCTCCCCTCTGACCACCCAGCCAAACTCCATGCCATTTTGCCAGTCAGTCTGCCAGCATCTGCTAGTGCCTGCCAACACTTCCTTTTGCCGGTGTGCTCCTTTTGATGTTCAGCTGCTGTGTCTTCTTCCTCTGATGTGTTCCTCTTGATGTCCAGATGCTTGTGTGTTCTGCTGATGTGTTCCTCTGACCGTCTGGCAGCTTGTGTGTCTCTGCCCGCTAATGTCTCGGGGTTTTTATAGACACAGGATGGGGGTGTGGCAGGCTAGGGTCCGTCTTGGGAAATGCAACATTTGAGCGTGAAAACAGCAATCCCTGTCCTCACCTAGGTTCGTGGGGTGGAGCCCTAGCCAGGGACCCACCCTTCTCTTCTCAGCACTTCCCTGCCCCCTTCCCTTCTCAAGACCTTGTTTTCAATTCTGTGGGAGGTTTTCACCTCTTCCACGGCTGTTACGGGCTTTGCAGTGGTTCTGTGGGAGACCGTCAGGAGCTTCCAGCCAGATCCATTTTAAACAGAAAACGACTCAGCCAAGGTCATGCAACCAGCTGGAAGCAGAGCCAAGTCTTTAATGCAGGACTCCTTTCTCTCAGGCAAATCCTCAATCTTCAAGACCACCTGCCTCGTTTGCGTCCTGTCAGGCCCCGAGTTATTATGTGATTTAGCAAGTCGCAGCTTTGTTAGAAGTTCATTTCTGTTTCAAAGAGTTTTAGCCTGAGGTGGAGTCATGTTGGCAGAGGCTGCCCTCATAGGATTGTCTGCCTTGGGCTTTTGCAGATTTAAAAAAATATGCATAGAGCTGGAAGTTGCTGAGTGCTTGTTCCAAAGAGGAGAAACATGTTTATATGTCCTGGATCTACATGAACTCTCGGGCAACAGAGAGGTAGAGATGAGGCAGCTTTGAGGTAGAGGGTCTGGTTTTTTGCTTAGGAACCATAGTGACTGCCCTACTGTCTCTCTTTGAAACTCATCAAAGATCACTTTCTGTAGTTACTAGGAGATTGCCAGCTTCCTGTTTGTGTACAATTCTACCTTGGTGAGATTTGCCTATCCAGGGGAACAAAGTGTCAATGTTTGAGAGGAAGAGCGGAAGACTTACTGATTTAAGTGGGTGACATGGTAGTTCAGCTGTCATTACAGTTGTCCAAGGCACCCTCACCATCCTTATGACCTCAAAACCTGCTAAGTCCACCACTCCATTTGGAGTGACCCAGTCTTGGTATCCAAATAATTTGAGCTTTAGCTTAGTTGAGGCTTCTTTGTACTCTGTCCTTAAAAACCTTCCATCCTACAGTTAATGCACACTTAACGGTCAAGGTCTATGCAGTCCAACTGGCAACTACCGACTACATTGCTAAAGCTTCACTATTTTGAGAGGACTTCCAACAACCAACTGTACTTATGATAATACCTCAGACCGCAATAATATTTTATCTACACAATTACCAGTTTGGTGATTTATAGAATGCTGGATGCTATTATCAAGTTTAATTGACTATGTGGGACCCTAGTCTTTACTTTATGTAATTAAATGTTAATATAC
The DNA here is from genome assembly GCF_001604975.1 of Cebus imitator. Lineage (NCBI taxonomy): Eukaryota > Metazoa > Chordata > Mammalia > Primates > Cebidae > Cebus > Cebus imitator. The sequence continues at coordinate 4,252,603 of NW_016107456.1, forward strand.
TTATAAAAACAGAGTACATAAACCAGTATCTGTCAGCCAGTCCTAAATGTTCCTTGGGCTTCTGCACGGATAGCATTGTGCAGCAGCAAGATAATGGCTTTGGGGGAAGGAAAACAGAATCCACAACTGTAGGGAATGTGGATTGGATTCTTAACTTGTTGGACTCTCAGTTTGTCTTTAAAATGGTGATGATTAATTCCTGGATTTACAGGATGGTTGTTAATGATTAAATAAGATTACATGGAATGTCTGGCCTGATGCCTAGCAAAGATTAGCTGCTTAGTAAGGATCCATTTCCATACCTACTTTATGCATATGATTATTGCATGCCTAACATCTTCAAGGCATTATGCTATGTCAGGAGCCAAGGTGGGTCCCTTACCTGCTTTACTTCTCTCCCTGCTCCCATTGTTGATCTCCCCTATTAGTAGATGAGCTCCATGGAGAAAGAGGTCATAGCTGTCAATCCCTGCTTTATCCCTGATACCTAGAATAAAGTCTAGTACCAGACACTTGATCTAGCATTAATGAATGGAATCTAAATATGGGTTGAATAAATTCAGCAAGGGTAATAGGGAGGAGTGGGAATTTCATGCAAGAGATACTATGATATAGTTGAGAGGGTTTGTGCTTTGGGGTCAAATTGAATGTAATTCTAGTCCTGACTCTGTCTTTTATAAGCTGTGTAGCCTTGCAGAAGTGACAACCTCTCTGAGCCTCAGGGTCCAGTTTTGCAAAATCTTGCCTTAAATTTCAAAGAACAACTCACACGACTTCTTTAAGGACAAAATAAGGTAGTGGTTGGAAAGTACCTGGCACTTAATGGTTCGGAATTATTGAGTGGGCACCAGAGGCTGATTTTCCCGGGGTGGAACTTGAGAAAGCTTTGCATGACCCCAGGATGTTCTCTCCTGGGGATTGCTGGGGTCGTCTCCTCCCTCTGATCCTCACTGGGCCAAGGTGGGAGCACATGGCTCCTGTCTCTCCTGAGCTTCTCTAAGCCAGGTCACTAATGGAGCTGAGATGTGGAGTGGGGTCAAAGGACACTCCAGAGTTTCAAAGAGAGTCATGTGTGGACCATGTGACTCTACTGACCTTGAGCATCAGGACAGTGTACTTACTGTCCTAGGCACTGGAACTTGCCAGGGGACGCCTGCCAACAGAAGCTGTGGACCTTAGTTCTATTCTGTTCTGTTCTGTTCTTTTTTTTTTTCCCTCTGAAAAAATTGCATGTTAAAAATAAGTCACTTTCAGAAGAAGAGGTTTTTAGAAAGCCAGATGTTCCTGTAGCAGTAGCAACTTTTGGGACTAGCAAAAATAAGCTGCCATCATCCGTCTCCTGGTTTCCTGCATGCCTTGGGTGACAGCTATTAGATTACTTTCAGGCCTTTGGGAGGAAGAATGAGCAAACTTTTTCCAGCAAAGGCTAATAGTAAATATTTCAGCCTTTACAGACCGTCTGGTCTCCATCACAGCTACTCAACTCTGCTCCTGCAGCTGGGAAGCAGCCATAGATGGTATGCAGGCAAATGAATATGATTGTGTTTCAATAAAACTTTATTTACACAAATAGGAAGCAGGTTAGATTTCTAGTTTACAGATCATAGTTTGGTATACTGTGTGTTAAAAACTTCCTGATTTGGAGAAAGACATTGGTTTCTGTATTTATTTTCCTGCTTCCTTTCCTTGATGGGGCGGGAGGAGTGGCACCCAGAGAGGAAGGGGCATGAAGCGGTCCATGGGGGTCTTGTGGGGTTGGTGTATCTTACACAGAACTCTGGCTACCACTGTGATCAAGTCAGTGTATTCTAGCAATGATGCTAAGCCAGAGCAGAAGATCCAAACTGGTTCCCTAAACAAGACAGAGATCGTGGGGGACTTGCCAGGAGCTTTCATGTAGACAGCTATGGGATTGCAGGTGTTAAGTCTATGTCATTGGCTATCTAAGTGTAGAAATGTATTTATCAGTGTGGACATAAACAAGCGTTTCATTTGTTCTTTTAAATTTATGTTTTTAAGGAAGGGGGTGTGTGTGTGTGTGTGTGTGAGACGTTCTGTGACGGGAGTCCTAATTGCTAATGTTTGTTGCAAGCTTGCTATGTGCCAGGCACTGTGCGGTTTTACATGTTATTGAATCCTCATAACAGCTTATCAAGAATGTACTATTATTATCCACATTTCATGGATGAAGACACTGAGGAGGGGCAACCATGTGGATTTCATCTCCGGTCTTCTATGTGATGCGGGCTCTGGGTGGCATTACCAATTTTGGTGCCATGGGAATGAAGTATGATGGGGGACATGGTAAACTGAAGTAAGATTTTAGCCAATCAGAACTCAAGGCCATGGCTGTGATGAAAGGAAGTGCTGGAGAGGGTTAGAGAGATGACGGGACTTGGGCATTCATACTGGGGACAAGCCAGACATCCATGTTTTGCTAGGAGTCTCTGCCTGCTCACTGTTGGGGAGCACTCAAGAGCTGTCATGTGGAGACAGCTGATTATAACTTCTTACTGGGGAAAGGACCTCACACATACCTGGCTGAATGGGAAGGACCTAGGTTTAGCCCTGCTGGCTCTGTGAATATGGCTTAGCTTGAGCCAAGCTGGGTTTTGAGGTGGACCAATCTCAGAATTTTCTTCTACCACCTGCTAGCTCTGTGACCCTCAGAATGTGACCTAACCCCCACTTCAGTGGATTTGCAGGGCAATTTGCCTGTTCCAGTGCTTTGCAGAATCTCCCTGGCCATTTCCTAGCTGTGATATTTGGGTCATGTTACTTAACTAGTGCTTGGTTTCCTCATCCATAAAGTGTGGATGGTGATAGTACCTACTTTGAAAGTAGGGCTCTTTCGAGGATTATATGAGGTAATTCATGGAAATGGCTTAGCACAGTGCATAGCAGGTAGTAAGTTCCCAGTATATGCAAGCTGTACTGTTCCCAATTTAAAGATGAGGAAGTGGAGGCTCAGAAATTTTCTCCTGACACATCCAAGATCACAAAGAAGGTGCCATAACCAAGCTATGCATCATCCTCTGATACCAAGTCTTGTACTTCTGACACTTCCTCATATTCTACTTCATTCATTCATTCATTCATTCATTCATGAGCATTCATAGAGTTTCCCTCAAGCTCTCAAGAGTTAAAGTACTGGTACTTTGATGAGTCTAGTGAATAAAATGGACACACACTTCCTGCCCGGGTAGAATTAGGCTGGTAGTGGGAAGACAGAAAATACTTAAATGAGTAAATAAACAGTTTCAGAATATAACTGAGGGGTTTGAGAAACAGCCCTGTCAAACATAAACAAGGTGGTATGACAGAGAATGGCTCGATAAGGGAGGAAGCTGTTCTGCATTTGATTTTTGATGTGGAAGATGCCCGGAGCCAGCCACATCATGTGCCAGGGCACGACTGTTCTATGGGGAAACAGCAAGTGCAAAGACCCGGAGACCATGAAGAGCTTGGCTTGGGCTTCTGCAGGCTTCAGACACTGACACAGCTGCTAGGAACCAGTTGAAGTCCATCCTTCTGTGTCGAGAAAACCTTTCCTCACCTTTTCCCGACTGATCTGAAGTTTCGCTGAGATGGGGGATGACCCGTGACCATCTGTTTCTTTCACTGCTCCCTCAAAATAAAAATGAGAAAGATGAAAGATGCTATTCTGGCTTCTGAGTGGGCAGAGCTCTGGCTTGGGGCCCCTTTTCTTTGTAGCCTTGCCCTTTTTATGCCTGTTTGTCCACCTGTAAAATTAGCAGCTGGGCCAGACCATCCCTTCTCTCTTTAAATTTGATAGTGCAGTGGAATCCCTGCGTCTGCTCCCACGCTGTTTTTGGGAAAGAAGACTCAGTGGGTTGGGCGGGACTACTTTTCAGGCCAGTTGGACTCTCCACTGGCCCCCATCTGGAGGCATCTTCACTTGTTTCAACTGAAGGTGGCTGTTCTCTCCCCCTGTCCCCTCAGCCTCTCCTTGGCACGTTGGGGCTGGCACTGACCCAGCACAGGTACTCCTTCTTTCATCACAGTTTCTCCTTGGTCATGGTGCATCGCCGTGTCTGCTTACAAACTGGTGGCTGGGAAGACCGGGGCCTCTAAGAAGACAGAATCTGCTTGCCATACCCATGATATTATTTTTTCATGAGGTACAAATGCACCAGACAGAGGCCCGTAGCAGACCACGTGGAGAAGCTGCTCTAAACAGAGGCTTTTATTTTCAGGGAACACCTGGTACTTTTTGTGTCCCAGAAAATGTTGCTAGGCACCACGGAGGGAGGCACCACAGGATGTCAGAAGTCAAAGGATTCTTAGGAGGTCGGGGGCAGTGTCTGTAATCCCAGTGCTTTGGAAGGCCCAGGATGGAGGATCACTTAGGGCCAGCAGTTTGAAACCAGCCTGAGCATATAGGAAAAACCCATCTCTACAAAAAATTAAAGAATTCTCCAGGTATGGTGGCACATACCTATAATCCCAGCTACTTGGGAGGCTGGGGCAGGAGGATTGCTTGAGCCCAGGAGTTCCAGGCTTCAAGTGAGCTATGTTTACTCACTCCGGCCTGGGTGACAGAGCGTGACCCTGCCTCTTAACAGGAACAACAAAAAGGTTCTTGGAGAGGGTTTAACTTACTGCTTCTGTAACACGTGAAGAAATGCTGGCCCTAGAGGCTGCGTGACTTACTCAAAGTCACATAGTAGTGAGGGGTGACAGAAGCTGGGATTTCCAACGCAGACCAGTCGCAGACCACAATCAGCCCTGCTGATCAATGTGGGATGTGGTGGACAGACTGAGACACAGTTTCTTTAAAACATTTTGTTTGTTTGGTAAGATGATGCCAGCTGAATACATGTAATACATCTGCCTTTTCCATTTCTAATTTATAGATTGGGATTAAACATTAATTTAACAAACACTTGCCACCAACTATTTGCCAGATACTCTTCTAAGTCTTTACAAATATTAAATTACCCAATCTTCATAACAACCTTAAGAGTTAGGTGCTATTATTATCCTAGTTTTAAAGATGGGAAAATCGAGGCACATGGAAACCATCCTTCTCAGCAAACTGACAGGAACAGAAAATCAGACACCGCATGTTCTCACTCATGGGTGGGTGTTGAACAGTGAGAACACATGGACACAGGGAGGGAAGCATCACACACTGAGGTCTCTTGGTGGGGACTAGGGGTGGGATGGTGGGGGGTGGCGAGTTTGGGGGGGATAACATGCGGAGAAATACCAGATATAGGTGATGGGGATGGAGGCAGCAAACCTTATTGCTATGCATGTACCTATGCAACAATCCTGCATGTTCTTCACATGTACCCCAGAACCTAAAGTGCAATAAAATATATATTAAGAAGTTACATAAGTTGGCCAAGGTCACGTAACTAAATAAAAATAGCAGAGCTTAGATGCTGCCTCTGGAGTTCATAGCTTTAATTGCTACCTGGTTACGTGTTTTTCTGGGCAAAGAACATTATCCACTACCCAAGGTGGGCATTTCTGGGGCCGCTTAACCTCACTGAACTCTTTAGTTAACACGTGAGAAAACTGGAGACCGGAAAGGGCATGAAGGCGTCAGATTAGGTTGTAGGGCACTGCTGTTTCTGTTATCCTGGGCTTCCCACTGTGCTGTGCTGCCTTGGAAGTCTAAACACGTCTCTGATCTAGAAGACACCCAGCAGCAAGTTCATTATTCTCCCTTGAAGTTCCTTGGCTAACTTCCACCTTTGTTGTTTCCATTCCTGGATTTAGCGAAATGGGCCACATTAACCTGAGTTGCTGCACCAAGTCTCATAGAAAAAGAACCGAATGAACAGATCAGACACCGTTTTCTTGGTCCTTGGGGAATGCTCAAGCCATCAGAGAGACATCATCTTATTTATAATAAATTCACTGCTCAAAGAGCTTCAAAACATTTTTTCATATTAGGAGTATTGTTTCTATCTGTTGAGTCCATGAGTGTTTGACATTGGATGACTTTATAAAACATTCTACTAATTGGATTTGTTAAAGCAAATAAATCAAACACTAATTGGAACGTGCCCTGCCATTATTTTTGCTTACTGAATTAGATATAATGGTGTGAAGGCCTTCTTATCATATTTGTGCACTTATTTAAACACCCCCCTGGCACACACTTCTGCAAATTCAATTAGATATTCAAAAAAGGAATTCAATTTAAGCAAGGCTGGTTTACATTCATTCCGGGGGCAAGAATTGGCTACCTGAGACAGGTTCCTCACCATTAATAAGCCCCGCCTAGATATTACCCTGCCTTCAAAGCATTTGTTGGCACCAGGGTGGAATCTCTACGATTGGGGGGGTTGAGGTATTTTATCTTTAGAATATGTGTCCACAGAGCAGGGTTGGCTTAGAGGGCACTGAGTCACACAGGTCCTGGCGTTCAGAAGAGAAGAGCCCATGCTTGATTTAATGTTCTGCTGTCATCATCTTGATTTCTTTCTTTCTTTTTTTTTTTTTTTTTTTGAGATGGAGTTTCACTCTTGTTGCCCAGGCTGGAGTGCAATGGCATGATCTGAGCACCAAAACTTCCTCCTCCCGGTTCAAGCAATTCTCCTGCCTCAGCCTCCTGAGTAGCTGGGATTATGGGCATGTGCCACCATGCCAGGCTATTTTTGTATTTTTAGTAGAGACAGGATTTCTTCGTGTTGGTCAGGCTGGTCTCGAACCCCCGACCTCAGGTGATCTGCCTGCCTTGGCTTCCTGAAGTGCTGGGATAACACGCGTGAGCCACTGCACCTGGCACCATCTTGATTTCTTAATAATTTTAAACGAGAGACACTGCATTTTAGCTTTGCATGGGGTGCTTCAAATTTTGTAACTGGACCTATTCTGTAGGTCACCTTGGTTGTCAGACCTTCTGGCTCTGAAAGAAGCCCATGATTGGCGTCTTGGCTCTGTCCCTGATCTGATGCTGAGTGCATCATCCACTCCTGCCTTAGTTTCCTTGTCTGTAAAGTGGGAGTACTACTCTTTTTCAATGAAGAACACATACTTATAATGTAGGTGAAATGTTTAATTAAATCTAAAGAGTTATAGTTCTTTACTCAATCTCTTATCCATAGGGCCAGGAGACAGTGGAAGACATGTTCCTCCCTCCAGTTCCCAGAGTCAGGAAGGAACACTCTGCAACTGAGTCTTTGGGGGAGAGGGTCAGTAGCACATGGCAGACACTCAAATGGTGATACATGAACTGTGTTAAAATTCAGTGACTGCTAAAATTGAGAATTTTTATGTTGTTAGAGCAGAAGTCAGCCAACTATAGCCTACCAGCCAAATCTGGGTGTTCACTGGTTTTTATATAGCACACAAGTAAAGAATGGTTTTTACATTTTTACATGGTAGCAATCAAAAGAAGAATACTATTTTGGGACCTGTGAAATCATATGAAATGCAATGTGCAGTTCTAATAAAGTTTTATTAGAATACAATCATGCCCATTCTTTTTGTATTGTTTCTATGTGACAGTAACAGAGAATAGGTGGCCTGCTGTGATGGGTGGAATTCTAAGCCCCCAAGATTCCTGGCCTTGGGGGTACATATCCTGTGTACTTCCCACCCCTTGCGTGGACTGGGCATGTGATGAATTTCACTGTCTTGATTAGCTTATCTTAGTGACAAGGTGAAGGAATTTTGCAGATGTCTCCTAATGTGACTATGTTTGGAGATAAGGCCTGTAAGAAGGTTAAATGAGGTGGTATGCATGAGGCCTTAGTTCCATTGGGTGGGGAAGATGCACCAGGTTACATAGGCACCAAGGAAAGGCCACGTGAGGACACGGTGAGAAAGGTGACCATCTGCAAGCCAGGGAGGAAGCCCTCACCTGACCATGCCAGGCTTTGGTCTGAGCTTCCTGGCCTCCAGATCTGTGAGAAAATAAATGTCTGTTGTTTCAGTCCCACAGTTTGTGGCATTTTGTTGTGGCAGCCCTGGTAGGCTGATACAACCCGCAAAGCTGAAAATATTTACTATCTAGTCCTTTATAGAAAAAGTTTAACAACCCCCCCCGCCCCGGTTAAAAAGTAACAAAAACTGCTTTGACCACATTGCTCTTGGGTCCCCTGTAACCATTTATTCTTGCCACGTCTTGAATCTGTCTGAACAGCTCACAGGTGTGAGCTCCCCACATACCAATGATAACTACATGAGGCCCACACTGCCCCCTGTTCCCTGCATGTGACTTCCTTCCTGACTTTTAAGCACCCTCCTCCATTTCTTCTCATTCCCATAACACTATGGCCTCCGTTGTGAGGTGAAGGGGCAGAGCCTACCTGCTATACCTGGTCCTCCAAAATTGCAGATTGGCATGTTGGGCCTGGGAAGGAGTTGAGGGCAGAAGGCCTGCAGACGAACTGAATGCCATTTTACAGGCATCGGGGAAGAACTGTTCGGCCACTTATTTCCCTCAACAGGTTCCTTTTGAGGTCAAGGTGACATTTTCAGTTCATCACCATGGCAACCTAGTATAATGGGTAGGTGCATAGACGGAGCTAGTCTGGGTTGAAAGCCACGCTTCGCCACCTGTTATTTGTGTTCTCTTGGGATAGTTTTTTTGTTTGTTTGTTTTTAAACCTTTCTGTGCCTTAGTTTCTTTGTCTGTAAAATGGGGGCTAATGATCATATCCATCTCGTGGGGTGATTGTGCTAATTAAATGAGCTACTATTGGTGAACTCTGAGAACAGTGCCAGGCACTGAACATGGTTATCCTGTCTCTCAGATCTGGCTGTTACTTGTGTCTGCTCAGTAGTTCTTTGTCTGCATGTCTTTGACCTTGCGTTCTGATTACTTGGTCCTTGCAAACCGTCGTCAAGCTCTGCTCACAGTTTACTTAGCGGTCCCAGCGGTCATTCTGGTCCTTTTGCAGATACTCTCATTTCTCCTCGAATGACTTCTCCACCTGTCCATGGTCTCACCTTGCTCTTCTCCCTTTCCTGGTGGCCTTATGGTGCCTCCTTAGCACAACCTTGGACTTCCCTTTTTTCTCTGGATTCAGAATCTCCATCCGTGTTGGCCCTTCATGTAATAAGAGTAAATGTTCTTAAGGGGTCTAGCCTGACCTCTGAGCTTTTGGCTCCTATTCTCCACCAAAGCCTCCCCTGGGTTCACCGTGGCCCTCAGGAGAAACCTGATGACAGTGGATGAGAACTTTCTCTGGGGGCTCCAGCCTGGCTCCTCTCCTTTTTAATATATTCAGGCATTCACTGAACAATAAAGTGCAAGCACATACTATGGGACAGACCCCGAGGAAAGAGACCCTTGTGGCATGTCCCTGTTGCCATGGAGCTTGAGTTGGAGGGACGCAGTCCTGTGGTCTCAGTTCCTTCCCTCACCCCAGGGTCTTCAGTGCTGATATCTCCCCCAAGAATCACAAGAATGTATGTGGAGTGAGCTACTAGGACTTTCAGCACCAGTTATGGATCAGGGAGGGGGTGTTTCTGCACATCCTCTTCCATGGCAAATCACCTTAATCTCTGGTCATGTTCATCAAAATGATGAGCTCTTCCAAAAGTAGTGCCTACCATGGAGGGCAAGGAAAGGCACAGTTCCACCTTTTTTTTTTATGTTTAGCCCAGTTTTCTTTTTTTTATTTGGCTCCACTGCTGGATATTAAAAGAATATCTTTCTATTCTGGTCTCATCAGGGTGAGACCAGATTCTGTGAACATAGAGTGTTCAAAAGAGTACAGGGTTAGAGCAATGGAAAGTACCCAGGCTTTGGTACCATCCAGTCCAGGGCTCCATTCCTTCATGTGGGTGAGTTTGCTATATCATTTATAAAATGGTACAATCAAAATGGCAGGGCTTGTGGTGAGGGTTAAATACTGTAGGTAAAGCCTCCGTACATTCAACTGTCAATATAAGGAGGTGTTACTGTCAGTACTGCTGTACTGCTGTGATGTCTCTGTTTAACTTACCTCACTGGGTAAGTTCCCTAGGAGCTCTGATGACAAGTTTTCCTCTGTACAAAGAAGAAAGCAATACTTTTCTCTTAGAGCAGGGGTTGGCAAACTATAGCCTCTGGGCAAATCTAGGCTGTCACCTCTTGTGAATAAAGTTTTATTGGAACACAGCTACACTCATTTATTTATATATTTTTGCACTGCAGTAGTAGAACTGAGTAGTTGTGATAGAGGCTGTGTGACCACAAAGCTAAAAATATTGACTGTCTAATCCTTTACAAAAAATGTTTGCTGACCTCTGTCTTAGAGAGTGGTGATGTTGGAGTCACCTATATCTACATTAATATACATACAGGTAATACACATAGACCTACATAGTTCAAATATGGTGCCTGGCACACAGTGGAAGTCCAAGAAATCTTTAGTTTCTCTACAGAACTTAATTCTGCTCAAGAATACACAGGATCATATCTAAGAAATGCAGAGGAAGACACATTTTTATTTTTATTGAATTCTATTCCTCTCTCATTTTCAAAAAAAGAGCTCATGTTTTTTTAAAAAAATTCTGATTGACACTATAAACTTTATTTATGCTTTAATGTATCCTAAAGTATGTATCCTGCACTATTTTTACTTCCCTTACAGATGCTGATATGCTATACATTACCAAACCCAAATGGATTTTCAAAATCCAATTTCCTTGCTACAGTTTTCCATTTCTCTGTTGACTTTTATGTCTGATTCATGTCAGAGCCTCTGGGGCCATTGCCACATTTTGACCTCAGCCTGCCCAGGGAAATAGCTCTTCTGGGCAGGTGCTGGGTCCTTGGCCAGTGGCTGCACTTCTCTGTCCCCCCTCAATATGGATCTTCAGCAAACCTCAACTGAGCCCAGCTTCTGGGGTGGGGGTAGGTTTTTTGGGTTTTGTTCCTCCCAAAAATAATTGCAGTGAGATTGAGATCAATTAAATGATGTCACCTGCTCCTCAAATCCGAATGAGGTTAGCATCCAAATGAGTGTCTTTGGGGACTGTATTAGTCCATTTTCACACTGCTGCTAAAGACATACCTGAGACTGGGTAATTTATAAAGAAACAGGTTTAGCGGAGTCATAGTTCTGTGTGGCTGGGGAGGCCTCACAGTCATGGTGGAAGGTGAGAGGAACATTTTACATGGTGGCAGACAAGAGAAAATGAGAGCCGAGTGACTTTTTTTTTTATCAGATCTTGAGAGACTTATTCATTACCACAAGAACTGTATAGGAGGAACCACCCCCATGATTCAATTATTTCCCACCAGGTCCTTCCCACAACACGTTGGAATTATGGGAGCTACAACTGAAGATGAGATTTGGATGAGGACATAGCCAAACCATATCAGGGATTCTCTGCAACCATAACTCTGCCCTGAGTAGCCTACCATAAACCTGCAGCAATGTCTGGAACCTTTTTTGTGTGTGTCACGTGTTATGGCCCCTAGGAATTGTGCCAAGACAGATGGATGTTATTGGGTTTAGATGTTTTCTGCTCTCAGTCCAGGGGAAGCTTGGCTTTAATTTCTCCTCCTCTTGGTAGCTCTCAGTGGCATGACACCCTAGCTGGTACTTGTGCTGACTGCATGGGTCTGTATCTCTGTGGTTCCTCAGAGTTCCAGTTCTTTCTGAATCTCTGGAATTCTTAAATATTACAACTGGAAGGTTCATTGCAATCATCTTATCCAGCCCCTTGCCTTGCACAGCAGAAAATGAAGGCTCAGAAATGGGGAAGGAATATGAAGCCAAGAGGCGATACTCACAGGGCAATATCGGTTGCTGTTGGGTTATACAGTCGTGAGCTCATAGCCACTCTATTTCTCAATATAGAGACAGAAGACTCAGAAAGTTACCTGAAATACATATTAGGTATATTTTCTCTCCTGAATATTTCTTAAAACATACCTTTGAGTCAAGTCAGACCAATAGGGAGCAGGTATCCGGACTGCATTGTGTTGGGCCCCAGTGAGCTTTTACTGAATTGTATGTTTGGGCGATGCTGTCAATTTATAACGGGGATGATTATGAGAAAAGTCTCATTAAATTGGCCATTCACCCCCTTGTGCGGATGTTGTTTCATTATGGGATATGGAGTTTCTGTTACGACTATTCCTGCAGAGAAGTTCTTGTCTGATCAAAGCCCCTGAAATGGTTGTCATTTCCCCGAGCAATTTGGCTTTTATTACATAAACACAAGAGTGTCTAGTATCTGACCAGTTTTTGCTTTTTTTCTGTTGGGTGTCAGAAGCTCAGAGCTAAATATGTAACCCCCTTTTAGCAGATGAGCACGTGGAAAATCGCAGCATAGATTTGTGGCTCCCTCCTTCTGTCCTGCTTTTCTTTCTTTTCCTGTCCTCAATTTGATTTTTGTCATCATGCAGCATTTCCTGCTTCTATGTTTAACCGGCTGCTGTGGCTGGACCAGTGACCAGTTAGGCAGCATTCCTTGAAATTCCCTGCTTTGCCGGGAGCCCAAGGGCTCCATGGAAAAACCACGAACTGTGTATTGCTGGGATTCCGATGTGTATGAGTGATGAAAGTACAAAACAGGAGCCTGTTTGTAGAAACTCTTCTGTAGGAGGGACATTAACGTTCCTCTAAGTGACCCTAAGGTCCCCATTTTCCCTCCTGAACACATATGTCATCCCGTAAGTGATGACAAATTATGGCAGAGTGGGATAGAATTGACAGTGGGGCCGGCATATTCTGAAGAAATAGTGGCTCAAGGTAGAGTGCAAAGCTGCCTTTAAATTCACTCTAAGCGAGCTCCTCTGCGGAGGCAAAGAGAGGACTGTGGTTTGAAAATAAAAATTGGGTCACTGAGGTCCAAGGCCTGCTGCTATGGAACCCTATCATCAAAGAGGAGGCTGTAAGAAGGGAAAAGTATTTGCTTACCTGCTGCAGATTGAAGTGACCAACAGAGCTCAGCAGAGAGGAGAAGCAAGGTGGTTGAGTGGGTGACTGTGAAGAGGAGGGATGTCCCTAGACCTTAGAGGGCCAGGACCTGTCAGCAGTCAGGTCAGGATCAGCCGAGCAACCTCCCTGCAATTAGGCAGAGGCAGGGAGGTGAGGGATGGGCAATAGATCCAATGGATTTGGGGTAACTATTAATGTAACCTTGCTTGGGAGTTGTAACCTGGGATGCCTAGAGGTATAACTGTGAGCTCTCATAAATCTTATCTAGAAGAAGGAAGAGGATTTGGTTCATTAAACCATCAACTAAAATAAATTAATAACTTGGATTTTTTAGCATCAACACATACATAAGAAAGCATATTTTGGATTGCATCTTCACTGTATGTTTGCGTGCTTATCTTTCTTTTTTTTTTTTTTTTT
>NW_016107456.1:4266488-4280549 GCF_001604975.1 Cebus imitator
CAGAGGGACTTCCCATTTTCCCGCCTTCTCTTTTCGTTTCTGTTTAATCATATTGGAAAGTACTTTAGCTCGAGATTGTCCTTCTCTGTCCAGCAGATAGGCTGGTACTGCTCCTTGTGGAGTCTTCTCATCATTCTTTTGTTTGGTGTTTCTCTTTTCATGCATCTTGATAGTCTTTTTCATTTGTATTTTCTCAGCGTGGCGTTGTTTATGGTAAAGCTTAGCTTTCAGACCAATCATTTTCTTTGCCTTCTTTGAACGTTCATGAGCCTCTCGACTTTCCTTCTTTCTCTTTTTCTCATGGTAATCCAAACGGTATCCATAGCGTTTGCGATGTAATTCAATATATTCGTTCTGTGGCATGGTGATGGCCGCAGAGCCGCCACGAGAGGCCCCTGGGGCGTAAAAATGCTCTTAATTTTCAGGTCTCTGAGACCCACGAGCCGACACCACGCAGGCCACAACAGGAAAGCGCGTGCTTATCTTTCACTTTGTTCTGCAAACTTTTGAGGGTAAGGATTATATGTAGCAGTCTGTTCCATGCCCAGAGTCCATTAAAAAAGTTTGTTGAGTGTTTCTAGAATGAGTGAAAAAGTGGATTTGAATGGAGAGACCCAACCACCTTGGAAGTTCTTTATCTTCCTGGTCCCTTCACATTACCTTATAAGTGAAAGACCTTGTTCCTGGGGGAATAATTCTCTCTCTGGTCTGTTACGATGGGCATGGGCTCTACAGCTAGGTTCCCATGGATTTAGTGTTGGTTCCAACACCGTCTTTCCTTCCATATTGCCTTAGCAGGTCGTTTATCCCCTCCGTGCATCAATTGCCTTAGATTTGAAGTTGAGATAAAATGTGCCTCGTGTGGTTCACGAGGATGACATGAAAGCTAATAAGATAGTGCATATAATCAGTGTCTAATATATTCCCTGACACAGCAAATGCTTGGGAGAATATGCTGCTTCTATCTTTCTTTAGATCACTGTGTTAAGGTATGTGACATACTTCATATATTAGTCAGGTTGTAGAAAGCTCTACAGTGCTAACAATTAAACCTTAAGATCTCATTGGCATATGACAAGAAAAGTTTATATTTTGCTCCTGAAAAGTTGAATGCTGATATTCCTGGTCAGACAACTCTCTGGGTGGCTCTCCTCCATGGAGTAGAGATACTCAGTGGGGTGCTTGAGTGGTCTTAGTCCATTTGTTCTGCTATAACAAAATGACTCAGACTGGGTTACTTAAAAAATAGAAATTGATTGCTCATAGTTCTGAAGGCTGGCAAGTCCAAGATCAAGGTGATAGCAGATTTGATGCCTGATGAGGGTCCATTACTCATAGATGGCACCCTCTGTGCGTCCTCACATGGCAGAATCTGCTAAGGCATCTTTTATAAGGGCGTGATCTCATTCATGAGAGCAGAGTCCTCAGAATCCTTTGGGAGCATCTCCCAAAGGCTCCATCTCTTAATACTATTATATTGGGGATTAGACTTCAACATATGAATTTCAGAGAAACACACACATTTGGACCACAGCAGTTGATAAAGGCCAGCTCTTCCGGGTGTTCATATACGACAAGAAAGGAAAGTGGAAAAAGCTTTGATGTCACAGGTGTTTTTCCATGGTGTCTGGACCATATTCTATATCAAGTCTGTCAACAGGATGTCCACCACCACTATCCAGAGGAAATCTCAGTTCTGGGGTGCAGAGAAAGAATTTGGTTCTTTGCAGCTGATGGAGACAATAGTCTGATGTTAATGAATCTGTAGAGGTGGGCCAGGCTAGTGTGGCATGATTTACGTACATTGAAGAAAGCCATGTTTTGCTGTTTTCTTAGTTCGCTTAGGCTGCTATAATAAAATACCGTGACTGAGTGGCTTATAAACAGCAGAAATTTATTTCTCACAGTCTTGGGGACTAGGAAGTATAAGATCGAGGCATTGGCAGATTCAGCATCTGGTGAGGGCCCAGCTTCTGCTTCTTTTATGGCACATGAGGTGTTCACACCACGGCTGAGTGAATTCTTCAGGATTTGGTATGAGTCACATGTCATCTGGATTCTCCTTGTGTCCTCACATGGTGGAAGGGGTGAGATAGCTCTTTGGGGTCTCTTTATGAGGGCACTAATCCCAATCCCAGCCCCAATCATGAGGACTCTGCCCTCATGACCTAATTACCTCCCAAAGGCCATGCTTCCTAATACCATCACTTTGGGGGTTAAAACTTGAGCATGGATTTTGGGGGCATTCAAACATTTAATCTGTAGCAGACATTGGTTCCCTGTGGGGTGGGAAACCTATGAACGTTTAAAGGAGGAGGAGGAGGGTGATGTGATGCAACCTCTAAACATTAAGGAGACAAGAAAGGGGCATTGGAAAAGATGGACTGGAGTGTGAAACAGGTGTGGGAGACCAGCCAGAAGGCTGCTGTAGAACTCAGACCCAGTTCTGCCTCCCTGCATTTGTGTACCCTGTGGGCTCAACCCAGAATGCCATTCCTCCTGCCCTCCGCCCCTGGAGATGCTCCCAACCTTCAAAGCCCTTTTCACTTCTCCTCTGCTTCTTCTTTCTCCTCCAGAATATAATGGGCTTCTATTTCTCTGGACGGACCAGTGTTTCCTAGTTGGAGCCTCTGTTGTACACCCCACCTCTCTCCCAATGTCACCTTGATGGGACTTACAGCCCAGAGCATATGCTCAGTGAATCCTTGTCAGCAGCAAATGAATGTAACTTATTCTCAAATGGTGGATGGCTTGACCTTTAAAGTTAAAGGGAGAAGCTTGAAACATGATCAACATTGACTTTATTATCTTCCAGGTGCATGATTGTCTAATTTCTTACCAATTCGTTTCTCACCCCATGAAAAATTGTTTTTTCAGACTGCTTTTTGCAGAGAAACAGGTGGGCATTGAGAAAGTATTCTGTGGCAGTTACTTTTCATATGTTATTCCATTTAATCCTCATGGCATTTCTGTAAGATTGGACAGTTTCCTCCGTATTCACAGGTGAGGAAACCGAGGCACCCAGGTATGAAGCCTCTGGCCTGAGCTCACACAGCCTTGTGAAGGTGATGGCTGTCTAGTTTTGCCACACTCAGAAGTGAGTGCTCCTTCTTCTGCCTCACAGCATCTCCCGTGCTGCACAAAGCAATTACAGAGGCATGCCCCAGCATTCATTTTTCCTACTTAGAATGAGATGCTGCTGTTTACTTTCTCAGGAAGGAAGATTAAAATCAGTGTAACTAGCCTTATTAACTTTTTAAAATAGGGGGGCCTGCAGATGCCAGTGCCTTTCCTGAGAGCACCAAAGCAAATATAAAAATCCAATTTGCTCGTCTTTTTTTTTTTTTTTCATAAAAGAAAATCTTCTCCAAAGTTTAAAATTCAAAGCTGTAAATGAAGAGCCAATGAGACAGGGTAACGAACCAAGCCTCAGACACAGGAATGTATTTACCCATATCTCTTTTGTCTGCAGGTGGCTGTTCCTTTGATGAGCACTACAGCAACTGTGGTTATAGCGTGGCTCTAGGGACCAATGGGTTCACCTGGGAGCAGATTAACACATGGGAGAAACCAATGCTGGACCAGGCAGTGCCCACAGGTATGTGATCCATTCTTTTTGGGGCTGTAATGGGGATGGCTAGTTTTTACCATGAATTCTGGGGGAAGAACTTACTTACAAATAGAGCTCTCTGAGATGGCAATCGATAGCTCTGTAGGCAGTGAGTTCCCTATACTCAGAGGTGTTCAAACCAAGGCTGAGTGAATTCTTCAGGATTTGGTACGAGTCACATGTCACCTAGATTTAGCATTTCTTTTAGCTTTGAGATTCTAAGCTATAGCTACAGGTAGGGTATTGCTGGGTTTTGCTTGGGAGCCTGATGACTGTGGCATATCAGGGAAGGAAAGAGGTTCTGAAGAATTTGAGGTCCCTTCTTTCTTCCAGGTCACATAGACATAGGTTTTATAGATTCAGGGAAGCTTCTACAGTCAGATTATTATAAGGTTATATTAATTATATTTTTGTTATATATTATTATATATTTCTATGTAAACATTTCATATTAACGTTATATATTTACATACATTATTTACATATATTACATATGTGTACATTATGTACATATATTATTTACATATATATATATTTAGGGAGACTTCCACAGTCAGATTATTATAAGGTTCTATTATTATACATTATAGTATATGTATTATATAATTTATATATATAGGGAGACTTTCATAGATGATTATGAGGTTATATTATTATATATTATTATGTATTATTATTATTATATATTATAAGGTTAACATCCTGACATTCTAAATGCCAAGCTTTCATCCTTAGCCAGTGGGGCTGAAGGCCTAGTGTAAATTCTTGATGGATACCTGCATGGGACTGGCCTGTGAGATACACCTGACGTATTTCAAGGGAAGTACCTGAAGGAGGTCTACTCTGGGAGAACACACAGACTCTACATGTGGGGTATACCTGTGTAAGGTGCACCTTGAAGAGGGTTACCTGGTGATATCAGACAGGAAGAGTAGTGGCTCTGAAAAAGTGAAGCTCACTTCTCTGAATAATCACATATCCCGGCTACATTGTAAGGACAATTGCTTGTTGGAGAAGGGAGGCCACTTTCTACAGGTCTCCCTGACCAAGGGCTGCCTGGCGCTAACCCACACGTGTCTTGGTTTTCACCAAATCCCCAGGTTCTGTTCCTCAGTCTCTGTTGTCAGGAGTGTTAAGGGTTCTTCAGGCTTACTCGGTGTTCTTCCCATGGATGGCCTCACCCACTCCATGGCCTCAGATACCGCCTCTGTGGGTGTGTGTGTATATGGGGTGTATGTGTGTGTGCGTATGGGCATAAAGGGGGTGTGTACATGTATGTGAGTGTGTGTGTATGGAGGGTGTGTGTGCATGTGTATGGGTGTTTGTGTGGGAGTATATGGGGGAGTGTATGGGGGCATAAGGGGGTGTACGTGTGTGTATGACTGTGTGTGTATGGAGGGTGCGTGTGCATGTGTATGGGTGTTTATGTATATGGGAGTGTATGGGGGTGTATGTGTGTGTGCATACAGGTTGTAGGGATGGTATGTTTGTGTATGGGTGTGTGTGTGTGTGTGTGTGAGGGTGTGTGTGTATATGTGTATGTGTGTGTGCATGTGCATGTATGCATGTATGTGTATGGAGGATGTGTGTGTGTGTATGGGGATCTATGAGGGTGTATGTGTGTGTACGGAGGGTGTGTATGCATGTGTAAGAGGGTGTGTGCATGTGTATGGGGGGTGTGTGTGTATGTATGTGTATGGGGGGTCTGTGTATGGAGGAGTGTGTGTGTGTGTGTGTGTGTGTGTGTGTGTATGGGAGATGTGTATGCATGTGTATGGGTGTGTATGTGTATGCATGTGTATGGGGATCTGTGTGTATGGGGTGATGTATGTGTATGTGGGGTGTATGGGAGGTGTGTACGCATGTGTATGGTGTGTGTGTATGGGGGCATGTGCATATGTGTGTGTAGGGGTGTGTGTGTGTGTGTGTGTTTACATATGCTCTTTCTGCTCATCTTTAGTCCACCTGAAGCCCTGTAGCATGTTGTAGGCTGTCCAAGCTCAACATCTCCAAAACTGACCTCTTGATATACCCATTTCCCCTTCCCTGTCTATTCACTTTCTGCTTTCCTTGTCTCCAGAAGCTCATTTCACTCCACTGGAACTGATTCAGAAACCCGGGGCCATGTTTCTCTCTTTTCAATCTCTTACCCACTTTTCCAATCAATCACTTTGTTTTGCCATTTTACTTCCTAAGTATACCTTGGGTCTGCCAAAGCCTCTCCATCTCTGCCACCACTGCCCTGGTGAACACAGGCGTTGTCTGTTTCCTGGGTAAGTGAACACTTTCTAACAGGCTCCTTTGACTTAACTCTTTTGACGTTTATCCATTTTCCAAACAGATGTCAAAGAGATTAATCTAGAACATAAGCATGTTCATGTTACCTCTTTTCTTCCTTGTCTCTGCCCAGCTTCTGTCCCGTGCCTTTCTGAGACTTCCCATTGCTCCAGAAAAGACCAAAGCCCTGCTGTGGCCTCCAAGGCTCTGAGGGCTGATCCTCCCTAAACCTTCCAAGTTCATCATGCTCCACTTCCCACTGTGCTCACTTTACGCTGGCTTCTGCCAATTGCCAGAATGTTCCTGCCTCAGGAGTGCACATGAGATTGGCATCCTCCATGGAGCCTTTCCCCTTCCTGTTGCCTTGCACTTCCTCTTCCTATCTCCATCTGGGTCAGCTCTCTTCGTAATGGTACCCATTGCACCTTGCACTTTTCCTTAGTAAAACGCATCACAGCAGGTGTTGTTCATCCAATGCATGTTTTACTCCCAGATGAGAAGTTCCATGTGAATGGGGACCATGAGAACCTTGTTCACAACTTTATCTTCAGTGCCTGACACAGGACATCAGACATCCTATGTACTAAATTAGCAATTTGTTGGATGGATATGTGAATGGCCAAATCATCTTTTTTAGGTGTTTTTATTAGCACGGGAATGAATGAGAAAACATTATTAAAGGCCTTTGGGTCCTGCACTAACTGATCACATATTTTCCTCTTTGCTACTATCCCTCCCATTTTACAGATCAGAAAACCAAGTTCCAAGAAGCTGAGTATAAGTGTGTCTTTTTGCTCATGCTACTTTCTCTCCCCAGAGACATGGCTTTTGCTTCTGATCTTAATTTTCTCAGCCCCTCATTATGGCAGAGTGTCGTTTCATAAATATTGGATCATGCTAATACAATCTTCTGGGCTTTTTAAAATAGAGGCATTTGATAATAATCAGTGAAATTATTCTGTCATGATGCGCCTGTGGATTCCAGCGTCTCTGTGTGCTGCTTAGGCAGAGCGGCATGAAAGCGAATTTGGATTAGGCAAAACTGTTTGTTCTTCTCACCGGCAAAAGCTGAAATCTTGCTCTTCTTTCTATAAAGCCAGCAGTTCTCCTCGTCTTGAAAATCAAGTTTGAATCTATTTATTCAGATGTTCCACAGCCTTTTGCTTGTCCCTTTTGTGTGACGAGCTCTGTGCTGAGCTTGGTCTGGGTAAGTCAGTCCTTGTCATTTTGGGACTTAATTCCTCTGATGGCCTCCCCTGGCACATAAGATAAAATCTGAACTCCTTGCCATGCCTGTAAGATCCTGCATGATCCAGTGCCTTCTTCAGGCTTCTTATCGTCTCCTCTCTCAGAATGCTTCAGACATACCCGGTCTGTTTTGGTTCCTCGGATGTGTCAGATTCTTTCTCAGCACTGGTCCTTTGCACATGCTGTTCCTTGTTCCCTCTCACCAGAATTTGTTTCCCCAGTTCTTCACTTTGCCAGCTTCTTTTTCTCTCTCTTTCTTGCCTTCCCTTGCCTTTTCTTTTCTCTCTTTCTCTTTTCTCTCTTCTCCTTTCTTCTTTTCCTTTCCCTTTCCCTTTCCCTTCCCCTCCCCTCCCCTCTCTTCTTTTCTTTTCTTTGACAGAGTCTTGCTCTGTCACCCAGGCTGGAGTGTTGTGGTGCGATCTCAGCTCACTGCAGCCTCCATCTCTCAGGTTCAAGTGATTTTCATGCCTTGGACTCCTAAGTAGCTGAGACTACAGGTGCACGCTACCACACCTGGCTAATTTTTGTATTTTTATTGGAGACAGAGTTTTGCCATGTTGTCCAGGCTGGTCTTGAACTCCTGGCCTCAGGTAATCCTTCTGCCTCTGCCTCCCAAAGTGCTGGAATTGCAGGCATGAGCCACCATATCCGGTGTTTTGCTGATTTCTTTAGATCTCGGCTCACAGGACTCCTTGAGGCAATCTTCCCTTATCCATCTGTCTAAGGACAGACTTCCTTCTTGTTCTCACTCATAACATCCCGTTCTTTGCTTTCACAGTCCTTGCCATAGACATGTTTGCAGATCAGTATATTCCAATGTTATGCAGTGGCTGAGTGACCTCGGTCTCAATTCTTCTGCCTCAGTTTCCACATCTTTATCTTGGGGACCAGTGTGAGAGTTAAATGGAGGATGTCTGCATGAGTATGAACTGTTTGCGAGAGCAGGAGTTAGTCAGTGTTGGTTTTTCTAAACGTTTTCTGATTCTTGCGGTCTCTGGGGCTGGAAACTTGTCCACCTGAGATCTTGCCCCTTCTTCAGGCTCACTGATGCTGCTTTACAAAAGCCAGCTGCTCAGCAGGTGTTCTGCTGTGGGTCCCGACAGGCCAGAGAGGCTTTTCTTTCTTTTTTTTTAAGATGGGGTTTCACCGTGATGGCCAGGCTGGTCTTGAACTCCTGACCTCAGGTGATCTACCCACCTTGGCCTCCCAAAGTGCTAGGATTACAGGCGTGAGCCACTGTGCCCGGCAGAGAGGCTTTTCAAGACCAGGATGCATTGCTGCATTGAGGGCTTAGACATTTCCTACAGCCCAGCTCTGTGAATTGAGTGTTACACATAACCACTATTAACTGCCATTGTAAGTAATGGTGAAAACCGCAACTGTGTTTGTACCAACGTAAATATATGCTTTTCCTAATCTCTCTCTATGGGAGAGGCTCTTGGGCTAGTGTTCCAGGCTTCAGACCTGGTTTTGCCCACCTCGTCTTTACTGAGGCTGTCACAGAGGAGCAGGGGTTACTGCACATACAAACTCTTTCTAGGTGTCTCTCCTGCCCAGGGGACTAACTGCAGCTACCACCAGTTCCTAGCCCTGCCTTCCCTATCTTTGGCATAGGTTCCCACAGGCAGCCCTGACGTGCAGCCCTGAATTACAGCTCAGGGCCCAGCAGGAGGGTATCCTGGGGGCTGAAGGAGGTTGTGAGTGCTGGAGGTGTCCTTCTAAACCAGCTGAAGCCAGAGGTAGTGGGGTTTGGGTGGCTGGCTTCTGTTTCCTTTGAATACTTGTAGGACATTCTTTAAAGCATTAGGTATGGATCAGGGTTGAATCTCCGCCTGCAAAATCAGGTACATAAATGCTCACTTTTTTCTCTTCTTGACGTAAACCTGAATCTGACCCTCAGTCCCCATGGTGCTGAGACTCTATTTTAGGCACTACTGAAGCTCCCCGTTCCCTAGGGTTCTGTGAGTACCCTGGGGTTTAAGCAGACCATTGTGATGTCCTCTGGGAAGCCTGCTGCTGCATTCCCTTCAGGTCTAGTGATCTGCTGCGGCTTCTCAGGCTGGGAGTCCTTGTCACAGCCCAACCAGCCCAGGTGCACCGCCCAGCATCCCTCCTGGGGCCTGCCCCTTCTCAGATACTGCCACGGAGCAGTGTGGCACAAGTAGACCCATACCTGCTGCCTTCGTGAAATGGGAGAACCTCTCTCCTTAACATCTTAGCCTTCAAAAGCACATTCTTCTTGGCTCAGTCCTTCCAGATCCCAGCATTCTCTCTTAAGTAAGTTAAAAGTTAGGAAAAAGCAAAAGAGGAAGGAAGGAAGCCTTGATTTCAAGCAGCTTCTTCTGTTTTTCCTACACACATTTCCAGAGCAGAAAAATACAAAAAACTTAGTTTCTTGATTGGAAGGAGCAGGAGTTGGGGGAACACACACACAGGCGACACACATGTGCGTGCACACACACATGCGCACACACAAATATTTCAACCAACTAGCATGTCGTGGAAGCAGCACTGTCTCCAGGGTGGTCCAGGCCTGTTCCTTTCCACCACAGGGCCTTTGCCTGTGGGTTCCTGCCTTGCTCTAACTGTTGATATTTCTAGAGGGAGGAGGGTTGGGGTCTGTTACGGGTTGAATGGTGTCCCCTAAAAAGATAAGTTGAAGTCCTAACGCCTGATACCTGTAAATGTGACCTTATTTGAGAATAAAGTCTTTATAGATGTTATCAAATTAAGATGAAGTCATGCTGGTCATACTGGGTTCTAGCCCAATACGACTGGTGGAGGCAAAGATGCATACACACATAGGGAAGGAGGCCACTCACAGATGGCAGTGGAGATTGGAGCAATGCGGCCGTCAAGCAAAGAATGCTGAGGATTGTTAACAGACACTAGAAGTGAGGCAAGGCAAGGACAGGTTCTTCCCTAGAGCCTTTGGAGACAACATAGCCCTGCCCACACCCAGAGTTTGGACTTCTAGCTTCCAGAACTGCGAGACAATAGGTTTCTGTTGTCTTGAGCCACCTAGCTCGTGGTGATTTTTAATAGCAGTTCTAGGAAACTAAAACCACGTCAACACACATCAGTACCCTGACCCATCACCCACCCAGGCCACCTTTTCCACATGAGCACTGTAAGTTTTAGAAGCTTTGTTTTCTTCTAAGGGAGCTGGCATTTACTACTCGTCCACTCTAACCAAGAAGTGGCTTAGGCATTATCCAGTACAACATTTCATCGAATGTGCCACCATTCCATGAGTTCAGAGATACTGTCACTTCTTTATTTTTGAGAAAACAGAGTCTCAGAGAAGTGAAGCCACTGGTCCAAGGTCATGTGAGTTTAATGTGGCTGAGGAGTCAGACCTGAAGTCCAGGGTAGAGAAGTATATATTGCAGACGTGGTACTGTCATTGACCAAGCACCTTAAATTTTTTTTCTACTTGCAGTCATGATTTTTGATGGCAAAAATAATATGTATTCATTGTAGAGAAAATGCACAATAGAGATAGCTATAAAGAATGAAATGAAAGTCATATGTTCACACACACTTGCAGAAATATCTATTTTGCTATTTAATGCTATTTTTTTTTAAGCATTTTCCCATGTCATTACATACTCCTTAAAACTATGTTTTCTAAAGGTTCCGTAGTTTCCTGCTGCAGTGACTGTTGCACAATTTATTTCACCACTCTGTATTGTTGCATATTTAAGTTCCTTCCAGTTACTACTAAATCACATTGCGGTGAGAGTTCTTCTATATACATCTCTGGGCTCATCTCCAACAGGAATTATCAAATTTGTTTTCATATGTATGCATTTCTGTATACCCTTATGTACCCCAAACAGAATGGTTGTGTATTATCGTTGACATCTGGGGAAAGAATATCATCCACATGGTGATGGCCATCCTGGACATTTGCCCATGCTTTGCAAATTCTAAAGCACTAAACACAAGCCAGGCACTGGTGCTGGTCCCCTGGTTGTGCCTTGTTCTAGTTCTTAGCTTAGGTACTCCTGGGCTTTAGCAAGAATCGTGTTGGAAATACTGTCAAATAGAGTGGTCCAAGCACTGGTCCATCAAGGTGGACGTTGGCTGTAAAAGGCTGTATGGGCTCCCTGGTGTTTACTGGATGAACTGCGAGGCTGTTCACTGGCCACGTATAGAGCTAGCTTCGGTTCTTGTAGGCAGAGACAACATTGTATTATATTTGTAACCACAGTGCTGGGGCTTAGTAGGTAGCAGCAAATGTTTGTTAGATAAATTGCTCTTATTAGTAATTGAACTTACTCATGATGCAAGCCTAGCATGTATCTCGAGCTGCGTCCCCCCTCTCTTTTCTCTTTCATTTCCTCTTTTGTGTAATCACAGGAGAGCAGCCTTTGGGTTACTGTTTTGGGAGTCCAGTCTTCAACCCTGTTTCCTGATGTGGGAAATCTCTCATTGTGTGAACTCTCGGTGGATTGTGGATTGTGTAGCTTACTGAGAGGGGAAGGTACCAGCTGCTCAGTGTTTCCTGTCAGCTTAGGTGTAACTGGATGGATGCTGGAGGCGGTGGGGGGACCGTGCTACCCAGGACTTTTCATCTAGGAAGGATGGGCCAGCAGCCAGAGGCTGGGGCACTGGGGCGTGCAGTAGTAGGGTGGGTGTCTGGCCATGGTGTTTACGCTGTGAGGCTGCTGGACTTCCTGCTTGTTGGTCTCCCAGAACTGCCTTTTTTTCTGCTCATTTTTCAGGACTGATCCTTCTGCTTTCTGTTCACTATGAGCTTCTCAATATTCTTCCAGAAACTTCCTATTTTTAAAAATATAGTCGTAGTTGGTATCTCTTGTTTCAACCACAAACCCTTCAGGTCACACTGTTGTGCTTTTTCACTTTCTGATCCCCAAGGATAGAGCACAGCTCCTCTTCCCCTTCCTCCTATATCAAAACCTGGCACAAATGTCACCTCCTCCAGGAGGCCCTCCCTGACTCCCCTCACAGCGTTTACCTCTCTACTATGCTTTTGTAGCTGAGTTTATCACATGTTGTCTCTGGTTCCCCACCAGGCCTTTGAGTATCATCAGGGAATGGACTGCCTCTCATTGCTGAATTCTTTGTATCCTGCATGGGGCCTGGAATAAGGTCTATAACTTTAATAATAACTGAATTATTGTTGGGAGAAAATGGTTTCAGGGGAAGCCTGGAGGGGCTGCGATTTTCTCTGACATTTTCATGGCACCTGGGGTATCTGTAGCTTTCATATCTTGAGCCCGACTCTGGGCTTTGATCAGGATGGGCCACTCGGTCCCAGGACCTGATTGACCTGGGTTTTTCTGCTCTGACATTGGTCCCAGGATCCCTAGGGCAAATAAAGAGACACTGGAGATTCCTTCTTCCTTTGCTCTGGGGCCTGGCGCGTATCATGAAGGTGTGGCGCTTCTTGTAATGCCTGTAAGAGGCTGCTCTTGGGAAGATGTGATGTATTCTCAGATTGACCCACTCTTCCTTTAATGTGAGGCTTACAGAAAACAGTATGTAAGTATGGGCCTTTAAATGTCCTTAATCACACCTGATATTCCTGATATTATCATTGATTGGTTTAAAATTGTAAGTTCTTATGTTCCCGTTTAGCCATTGTGGAGTCAGTACATTTTTATTTCCTCTGTAATGACAAAATATTATATGTTTATTGTTAAAAAATGCTGAGTTTGAACATAAAATTTCCCTCCCTCCACCCTTATCACAGTTAGCCTAAATATCACTATTAACATATTGCTGTGTTTTGAGAGAGAAAGGGAGAGAGCGAAGGAGGAGGGAGAGAGGAGAGGAGGAAGACAGGGAGTATCTGTATGTGGTAATAGTAATAGAGACGTGATATTTAGGTAGTGCTTATTACGTGTCAGATATCCTAAGTACTTTAAGTATAGTAACTTACTTAATCTTTGCAACCGTCCTCTGATGTAGATATTGTTATCTGCATTTTACAAATCAGGAAACCAAGGCACAGAAAGCTTGCATGACTTGCCCAGGTCGTCGTTAGCATATGGTAGAGGCAGGATGTGCCCTTGGGAGGGGTCCAGGCTGTGCTCTGGACGGCAGCACTGTGGCCGCCTAAGAGTGCAGACAATGAGTAGAATCATAGCTCCCAAATACTTCCGTCTTTTTATGCCACTATATTCAGAGTTAGTTTTCACCATCCAAGGCTATGTGATATTCTCCTGGGTGAATGAACCACAGTTTATTCAACAAACACCTAAGAGATGGAAGTGAGAGAAGAAAGAAATGCCGAAATGCCTCCTGTGTGCCCAAAAAAAAGGCAAGATCTTTGTCTCTCTCAGAACGGCTCTGAGAAACGTTCTTACAAAACATCTCATATTATGAGATGGTTTCTTGTGTACTCGCAGTTACAAAATTAATTGAAGAAACTACATTAGCCTGCAGTGACCCCAATCAGTGCTGCTTTGGGATGTTTACAGGGATCACAGAATTGGTAGAAAGAAAAGGCAAGGAAATTGAATGCAGGTTTAGTAATTATTCTGGAGGCTATGGCCAAGTAATGACGAGATTTGGCGATTGTTATGAACAAGGGTCCTGACAGTGGGTTTGAAAAGCAGCATGATGTCCTGTGGTGAGCAGAATATTCAGCTGCCAGATAAATGGGAAAACCTGTCTGTGCTAATATCCACATAGATGCTTGCTTTGACACTCAGCTTCCTGTGACGTCATACCTAGACTCAGAAAGTATTGTATTCCAAATGGTGTAATGGGAAGTGAGGGTGATGGAGGCTGATGTGATTCAACTTAAAAAGTGGTTCTTCTGATAAGAAACACTGGTGTATTTGATGAGTTAGAATAAAAGGGTTCTCTGGGAGGTAGAGGTTGCAATGAGGCAAGACTGTGCCATTGCACTCCAGCCTGGGCAACAGGAATAAAACTCCTTCTCAAAAAAA